>NC_079514.1:42648492-42948492 GCF_000801105.2 Raphanus sativus | reverse complement strand
TTTTTGAATGACCTTGATACATAATTATGTTTGATATATTAAAAAAGTTCTACAAAAGTTTTTTTTTTAAGTTCTACAAAAGTTAAAAGTCAAGGTTTGAAAATTACTTTGAAATTCTTTAACAAAGGAGGGAATTGCAGAATGGAGCCGTATCTTGAATTCTTGATTATCTGATATTTGGTTTACATTATTTATATAACGATCATAGCTCTTGTCCAGTCAAAATTCAAGTCTCCACTAACTTACAGTAAGTAATACACCACGATCATGTAGCTTATGTTTGGGATACTAACTATTATTATTATTGTGATGACTGATGAATGATGCATTACAAAATTTAGACCGTACGCGCGCTATAAAATGGGGTTGTTATAGGCTCACTATTAGAGAAGTGACGGTGATTTAAGGGGATGAATGCTTCGTGTGACAGAGGTCATAGACTATGTTAGTCATGCCATGTGTCTAGCTCTTATGACGTGGGTTTTGTTTACTGATATGAAAAGCAAGCCACGTACAACCGGCTCCCTTCGATTATGTTTGCTCTCTTTGACTGCAATTTCTCAAAGCCAGAATTTCCTTATTCTCCGCATGCAAACGCGTGCTGTTCAATTTTCAGTGTTTACCTTTTTTTTTAAAAAGGATCTTGGTTGATGGATTGATTATATTGAACAAATTATGGGTTTCCTGGAGATTAATTTGGCTAGTAAGTAAGTATATTTAATGTATTCACATTTATATGTAATCGGTTTTGCAGCAAGTCATCGCGTCACTCCCGTGTACAATTTAGGTATTCACATTATGCACATGCATTTTAACCTGGATCCGAAAATTCGAACCGGTACCATCACAAAAATATCTGTAAGAGTCTAAATTTTTTTACCCAACAGAACTAAAACCGAAAAAATCGACCTGGATAAATCCGGATTCGAAAAACCGACCCAAATAGACCAAACTGATAAGAATCGATTTATACTCGACTTAAATACATGTATATCCAAAACTATAATTTTGTGTTTTATTTTTTATATATTATTTCATAATTTAGTTGAAATATTTTTTGTTAATAATATTTGTTATTATTTTTGTAACACTTTAAATAATATGAAGCTCTAAAATGTAAAATTTAGAATTTAAAAATCTTTTATTTTAACTATTAATATTTTAACTTAATTATTTTGTAAAATTTTAGATATACATGATAAATATCGACTAAATTTGATGGAATTTGGATATGTTATTTTTCTTTTTTTGACAAAAAATACCCAAAATTATGGATATTTTGTAGCTATTTTAATTATAAATTTGAACAGATCCTGATCTAAAAAGAAACGACATGAACCCGAATCAAAAAAATTACAAATACCTATTGAATCTAAATGTTTAGGATTCGAAATATTCGGACCCGAAAAGAACTAACCTGAACACGATCCGATGACCTGAATGCCCAAGACTAATTCACATGTTTGTTTTATGTCAAACCTAAATTTATTTAGGATCCAGAACCCTCATTTATAAAATTGCTTACGGCTTTGCAGATTTGTTGGTTACCACATCAGCTATTCGTTTTGAAAATTAGTATTTTAAAGAGCTTTTGTTTTTAACTATCATACGTTCAAAAAGTAACATTGCGTAATATGAAAATATATAGAAATACCGAAAAGAGGATCGAGAGTGAGTTAATAATGTCGGGTGAAACAGAAACAGGAAGGAAGAAGAGACATTAAAGAAGGTCAAGAGGTTGCGTTTTCAAATCTATGTGCACGTATACTATGATGTGATTGTGATAGTGGAGAATGGAAAAGAGGAAAATAATTACTAAACTGTCTTGTCTCACTTACTTACAAAAGCTACAAGTTACTGATACTGACACAGTTTGTGTTTGTGTGTGTTTCAGTGTCATATGTTTGTCCTAGTCCGGTTGTCTAAACCAACCCTCGTGATGATACGTTTTTATAAATAGGATTATGGTCTGGATCAGACATTTCAAGATATTTTTTTCCTACATTTTCAATGTATATGACATGATCATGTGGGGATATCTAGACATGTATACACTCAAATTCGTAAAAAAAAAAAAGAAGAAATGGAGAGTGGGAGGTGTGACAAGCGATGTGAAAGCTTGAAAGAAATGTGCATGGAGAGGGGCCGCTAGGGCTTAAGTTTATGTAATTTAGAATGAAAATTAGGGGTTAAGGGTTATTGTTTTGCACATTTGAGCTGTATGAATCCAATCGATCACACGTGGTATGTGTATTCGAGTAAACTTGTGGTTTGTCTTAGACAGCGTTTTGTTTGGTTTAACTTCTAAAACCATCTCGAGGGGAGGTTTTTAAAACGAGGTTCTAAAAAGAAAAGACAAAAAAAAAATCAAAAATGAGCTAAAAGCACATAACCGGTACTCCCTCCGTTTCATATTACATATCGTTCTAACCTTATGCACACGGATTAAGAAAATATTTAATTATATATATTTCCAAAATAAAAACACTATTACCAATACACTTAATCATGTATCAACCAATAGAAAAATGGAAAATAGAATATTATCAATAAATTTTGCATTGAAAACCAAAAACGACACTTATTTTGAAACAAAAAATTTCCTCTAGAACGACATATAATTTGAAACGGAGGAAGTATTTAATATGATATTTTAGGACTGGTTAAAACCATTACGTGTCTCTTTGATATTGGTAATTAATTTTCCCCTAGATGATCTATCGACACTTATTCTTTTAAAAATTAATTTGATAAATCCTTAATCCAATAACACTGGATTTTAGTTCACTTTGTTCAAATCCAAATCCACAGCTGATTAACACTGGATTTCATGTTAGATTTAAATTTCACAAACTCCATAAATTACCAAATTCAATATACCTCAATAAATATCTTGAACATATTACAAGATCATTAATAACATTGAATTTTGGAATGCATATTAATTGGTCATACGAAGATATGTTAGAATTATATTACAAGAGTAGCATTCACGTAAAGACGCAGAAAAATGAATAAATAACCGGCTGATCATTCAATAGTGTTCACAAAATTACATTGTCACTCAGAACAAAATTTTAAATTATCTATAAAATGACGATATTAGTATATCGACTTGGATATGTAAGTAAACAACCCATCTCTTTCTTTCCTCTCTGTCTCTCTTTCTACTTGAAGATGATGACCGAGAACTTGAACGGCGGAGGAAGAGGTGAAGGAGGAGAAGGACCGTGCGGGGCGTGCAAGTTCTTGAGGAGGAAGTGTGTTCGAGGATGCGTTTTCGCTCCTTATTTCGATTCAGAGCAAGGGACTGTTAGTTTTGCAGCGATTCACAGAGTGTTTGGAGCAAGTAATACCTCTAAGATGTTACTGAGATTGCCTTTGCACAAGCGGCTTGATGCGGTCGCCACGTCGGTTACGAGGCTTTGTCTAAGCTCCGTGATCCTGTTTACGGCTGCGTTGGCCATCTCTTCTCTCTTCAACACCAGGTCCTTTATTAAACATTATGTTAAATACTTATGTTAAATACTTGGTGGATTATACATATATAAATATTCGAACTTACAAGCAAGGTCTCTGACTCTCTATGCGTGTGTGTCTTTAGGTGATGAATCTACAAGCTGAGATTGCGCATGTTCAAGCTCGTCTTTCAATGTTTTAGCGTTTCTATCTAGTCCCACCACGACAAATGCAGCAGCCACCTAGCGTTTAACAATGAATATCCCTTGGAACCAACTAACTTGGATGTTGTTGGGAAAAAGAACAATTATCTCAAGCAGTTCGTCTTTAGGTATTTACCGACAGCCAAACTTCCGGCTCGCAGTTTAGGTTAGGTCCACAAGCCATGCTTATGTTTATGTATTATAGCAATGAACGAGAGTGTCTAGAAAAGAATTTGACGAATCTATTTATTCTTCATAGTTTACTATTTCCACTTAAGATCATTTCTCTCATGTTAGGCCCATCCTAAACGGTAGCTAACTACTAGTAAGGCCATTACCACTAGGTTTCGGTCTCAGTAAAGAAAATACTTTAACAAGATTACGTACGCTTTAACATTTTTCTCTGTTTAAACGAGTGCATACAACAATCTGGGCTTCAAGAGCTATAATAGGCTTTTTAATTATTTGCAGTGAGAAAGGGCTTCAAGAGCTATAGTGGGCTTTTTAATTATTTGCAATGAGAAATAATTGAAGGCTTTAAATTTGAACTGGACTGGATCCAGGTTCGAATCGGTTTCTCTAATTTCGATTAGCTTCATTAGTTTCTCGTCGTATGATAAGTCTATGTGAAATGTGACTAAAGTGAGTATTTATATGAATAGTCTATGTGCAGAGTGATTATACCATGCATTGCTAATCCTAATCGGCATATTTACAGATAAGAAAGTTCGGTTGGAACGAACAAACTGGCAATGGCATATCCTATGAACAAAAACAAAAGACGTTTCAAATTTATGTAATGAATGATGTAAAAGTCAAATTTTCATTTACGTAATGAATGATGTAATGAATGAACAAAAAAAAAAGACGCTTCAAATATAAATATAATTTTTTTTGACAACAAAAAACAAATAATTATTTCAATAAATAATAATAAATAAATAAGTAAAATGTTTTTTGGTAGTTTTTGAACTATATGTTTTTGAATTCAATTTTTTATAAATTATTATTTTTTTAGAATTTTTTTTCTGATTTTTTCAAATTTTCTTTTTGAAATTCAAATTTTTTTTTCAAACTATTTCAAATGTTTTTTTTAAAAATCTAAGTATTAATTTATATATTTATCAAAATCCTAAACCGCTATTTCTAAAACTCCACCCCTCAACTTTAAACGCTAAATAGTTAATCATATGATTATAAATGTCTATTTATATGAAAATAGTATTACGAATGTGATAGTTTAATCTCCAAAAAATTTTGATGCTCTGTTTAGTAAGTAAACTAATTAATTTTCTCATTTAATATATTTACTTTTAAAACGATGTTCATTTTAATATCTAAAACATGCTCATTTTAGTAATAAGTTTTTAATTTTTTAGAAAATCACTAAAATTCAAAAACAAATCTTAAAAAATCCAAATTTTATTTTTAAATTTTATGAATAAATGTACCTAAATTTTGGATGATATTAATTTTTATATATTATTTTTTGTTTGGATTAAAATTAACATAGTTTGAATATCAAAATAGACGTAATTTTAAAAATAAATATATTAAAATAAGTAAAATAATTAATTTAAGTATTAAATAGGATAGCAAAAATATGTGGTATTAAGAAGATTAACAAAATTTGGTAGGAGTATTTTTATGGAACTTAACAAAATATGATGTTTTTTTTTTTAGAAAACAAAATATGATGTTTGGTTCTTCTTCTGCAAGCCCCAAAGATCTTTCTAGGTTTTCAGAATTATAACTGAAAAGAAACATTGTATGGTCAACAAATTAATCAATGTAATTAATGAGTTGAAAACAAACAATATTTTTTAATTTGTGTTATGAAACCCATTAACTAGTAGTCGTGTAGTATACAGTATACATACTCCTCTAATATTGTTTTGTTTCGTATCATTTGCATTCAAGAGAAAAAAATGGACCATGATGTGAACCCAAACAAAAAGAAACCATGGGTCACGCGCATTCATTGTAGAAAAAATTGCCAAAACGGCACAAAAAACAACTACATTGTCCCTTTGCCATAAATCTGTTTTTGTCTGTTTTGGACTCAGATACCCTTGTTCAACTTTAAAAATTCATATTAAATATTTTAAGAGTCGTAAAAATATGAAAAATATTCAAAATGTACATAAACAAAAAACAATCATATGAAAAATATAATGGTTGACTAACTATTAGTAAATCACAATTTTATTTTTTGATCTACGGATGGCAGAAAACATAATCTACTTTCTACGGCTCGTAGATTATAGAATCGACTAACAACATAGATATCTACAACTCGTAGAACATAGCACCTTTCGAAAGATACAATTCTACCTTCGTAGAATAAGTCAGCTACCATTTCTCCAATTTCTGAATTATGGTAGATTTCATTAACTTTATTTTTTAATATATCTACGAACACATAATCACAAAATTTACCTAATTACCTATACTCTACGAAAGCATGATTGCTTTATCTACCAAAATACTCTATTCTACCGCAATTGGGTTATGTAATCTACCGTTTTTCTATATATTCTACCAAATTCGTAATGTATATTTTCCCTATATCTCTTCAAAATCTGTTGAGAATATATTATAAATATATAATTTCCATAATTTTCTTGTTTCCTAAATTTTTTTTTAAAATAGATTATGTTGTTTGACCAAAAAAAAAAAATAGATTATGTTGAGGATTAATCAACATAGTCGGGGTCCATTATAATGCGGGATTAGTTTTTAGCCTTTTTCTTGATTTTCGTAGAAACATAATCTATTAATGACTTGTCTGGGAATTTAGTACAAAGATATATACACAGTCCAGTGGCAGCAGGCTTTTCTAGGATTGAACATGTGAAGGGTTCAAGGGTCAGGAGTCTCCTTTTTGTTTTATAATATTTTTTTTCATTAATGGCAAACTCGTAATTAAATCGTCTTCTTCCTTTTAGGGTTTTCACTTTTGCTGCGAATTAGCCATGGCCGCCGTTAACTTCAAATATCATTTTCTTGCAATTTTCTTATTTTTTTTGCATTAAAACTATAAATTTGAGACGTAACATCAAACTTCAAACTTTTAAACACACAAAATCTGAACTTTTTTTATGAATCCGAATTTTTGTCCGAGCTTGATAGAATCGTCGTGGTTCTTCAACGCCGTGCGAGTTGACCTCGTTTTTGAACACGGAAGAAAACAAATCAAACGAAATAATTTTTGTTAACTTGTTATTTTTTTAATAACTGAATTAATAAAACGAGAATAGGAAATAATATGGCTTTAACTGGGGGCTTAATTGGGTTTACAGAAAAAAATATACTAGATGAACAACTTATACTTCATATTATGGCATTAGGACAATGTATTAGTTTTTTTGTTCCATATTTACAATTTTCCCCTCATCCCCTATATATTAATTGAGAAGCATTGTAACTTTTAAATGTAGCCACGTGTCATCACCAGGTTGATTTTGAGAATCATTAGAAAAAAGGTTGGTCCATCTAAATATATATTATACTTTTCATTAAATTAATTATTAATACATAAATATATTCTTCATTCTTTTCTTAAATAAAAGCTACGGATTTACCTTATATGATTAACATATATATGATCATTAATGATGTTGAATAATAATGATTTGTATTAATTTTTGTATCCTCCATCATTTTAGTTTAATTTATATTGTTAAAAACTTTAAACAATCACATTAACCAGAACCGAACCGAAAAATCAGAAAATCAAACCTGAACCGAAAACTGTATGGGTACCCAAATTTTTATAATATAGTTTATATAATTATAGAGATAATTATAAATTTTTAAATATTACTTTTAAATTGAAATACCAAAAACAGAATTACAAAAAATAATTGTATCTGAAATGTTTAAAATTATCTTAATTATTTCAAGTTTTATCCAAAATCTAAAAAATGATAATTAAGCAAAATACCATTTTTTTGTTTTTTCACCCGAATTAACAAAAACTATAAACAAATCGAAACAATATGTGATCAGAAATTATTTCGGATATTAGCCGATTCTCAACTTTGTTACTTGAACTGAACGTAAATTAAATAATCGCACCAAATTTTCTAAATATTCGAACAGATCCTAAACCTCAACACAAGAACCGAAATAACCAAATTGAAACCAAGAACCAAATGCATTATACCAAACAATTATTGATTTAATTTTGACCACAAAAAATATTAGATAAATAATTCAATTATGAAATAAAATTTAAGTTCTTATAAAAAAAATTCACTCCGCGCAAGGCGCGGGTTATTACCTAGTTGTATCTATATAGCTGTAATCGATTAAAATAGAACTACTTTAAGTATATAGTCCATCTACGATCTATCCTTAGGAACGTAGGGATCGTCGTACCCTATATATTAGAGTATCGTATAGTCTTTTTTTTGTAACACTAGGGTATCGTAACTTGAATATAAAAAGCTACATGAAAATATATAAATGTTGTAAATTTTAATCATCCAATCATCTCAGAGCAGCTCCAATGGTGAACTCACCATTGGAATCCTTAACAATTTAATATCAATTTTTTTATTTTTTTGAACAGTAAAGGACTTTAATCTAGATTGAGCTTGCAATGGTGTTACCAGTGCTGTTGTTTCTTCACTGCCTTGTTTTCAAAATTGATTGGCTTCTGGGAATCAAAAACAGAGAGAGAAGCGTACAGAGGTGAGAATATCCCTGGTAAAGATGAAGGAGCCATGGCGAAGATGAAGGAAGTGGAGAAAGGGAGAACAGATGAGGTCGTTGGGTCTTTTGTACGGATGGTGGTGTTGTACAAAGCACGACCTGTGATTTCATCTAAGGTGAGGACTTTGGATTCGATTGTCGCGTTTCCGAAGAGAGAGAGACGCGAGGGAGATTTATAAGCCGTTGAAGATGAAATCGATGGCTGAGATTGAGTTTAGAAGAGAGGTGAGGAGAAGAGAGATTCATCGGAGCTTTCATGGCAGAGGAGAGAAGAAGCTTTCATTGCCGACAAAACCAAACTCAAAACATCACCTGCCCAATAACCCGTTGCCACCTGTCTTAAGGATCAAGTCCTTAAACCTCTTAGGGAAGGATTGATCCGATGAAATCCTTACATTATTTGGTTTTTATAATATAAATCTATTAAACTCAGCATATGAAAGCACGCTAAGGATCAGTGATGGACTTCCGTTGCACCTGCTCTGTTTTCACACCAAAATGGGTTGAAATTGAATTTTACTTTCATTCCTATTCTATTTTTGGAGTAACAAATTGAGTGATGAGGGTTTAACCCTTTTAAAAACAGAAAAATATAGAATGATGAGTAAAAATAAAGGATTATGTCTATTTTTTTTAATAGATTCGAGTTTAATTATTAAAAAAAAAATTGATTGATGAGTAAAAACAAATATTTTAACCACGATTACATCGTGGTTGTCTGATAGTTTGGTCTAATAGTTTCCACTAAAGAATAAGTTGTCATTTTGGTCTACGTTAGGAATCAATTCCTTCTATTGCGAAATTACTAGCTTCATATGTAGCTACACAGATTTGAGTTATTTGCTTACAGCCCATTGAATACTCGGAAGAAGATCTATCCGTGGGATACACCTCTGACCCGGAAGTTAGATATATATTTTTAATAGACACATATTGAACCTTTTAAGAAAATTGAGTGATCAATGAAATTAAACATTTTATTTATTTTAGAAGAAATTCAACCTTTTATTCTATGTTGAAGTACAAAATAAATTATGATTAGAAAATATTTTACTTCAAACTCGAGTTTGAAATAGACAAAAATTAAGAATGGAGATGTTCTAAGAGCATCTCAAAAAGAAATTTTATAATTTCAAATATAGAATTTTTGCTCTCTTAAAAGAAATTTTAAATATTCAAGTTTAGAGTTTTGAAAAGTGAAATGAAAACATAATTATTAAATAAATTTATCTTCATGTAGTGTACATGAAGACATAATTACGGATATAATATTTAAATTACACAAACAAATTTTGTGTAATCGAAGATGAAGTGTTGTGGAAATAGTTTCATAAAATAATATGTTATTTTTCATGTAGTTTAATATTTAATTAGATATTGCTATTTATAATTTTATAATTTAGTTTAAGATTTTATTAATTAATATTTCTGTAACATTTTATATATGTGCTTGTTATTTACAAAAGTTTTTATGAATTTACATTAATTATGAAGAATATAAGGATCATAGAGTAAAATATAAATAATTTTAAAGTTAATTTTGAAGTTTTTTTTTGAGAAAAACATTCTGAAACTTCAATTATAGAGTCTTTCAAATTTTAAAATAGAGAGTTTTTAAAGATGTTCTAAGGCCACATAATAAAAAGATTATACTTAGAGAAATTAATCATGTTTGTAGGAAAGAAACTTATGATTAGTTAGACTTTTTTTTTATGATTAGTTAGGCTTTTATTGTTCTTTTTTCTTTTTTCTTATTTGTCATTCTTTTTTGTATTGTTTTGGTGTAATTGGAAGTTGAACTCTAAACTAATTATTTATGCTTAATAACACATATGAGATGAATTGAAACCGAGAGTAGTTAACTTAGTTTAGTTTTTACTTTGTACAAATGGTAATATAAATATGGGATGAAATAAAAACGGATTAATTTCCTTACCTAGTAACTTAATTAACTTTAGAATGACCAATATAAAAAGTTACATCTAATCTATTAATTTAGGGATTATCTACTATTTGAAGTTCTCATTTAAATTTTGGACTCTTTCATAGTTGTTGCTAGAATATATCATGCCTCCTATACAATGCAACCTACCAACTTAAATTAAATCAAATCTTAACCAACATAGATTAGTTAAACCTAACCAGTAACACTTTTATAATATTTTGGTTAATCTCTTAATATAATTAGATCATATAAAACTGAACCACTCTTAAATCAACGAGTTTCATATCATTCCAGACATAAGAGAAAAAATATCCGACTCATTTACAACGTAAACATACAAAGACCGTGTATACTTATGCTCATTGATCTTCCAAAAACCAAATAATGTGGCATAGACCAACATAGGCTCATGTTCGTATCACTAACTTTACTTCCATATATTTACTCTTCACCTACATCATATCACAACATACACAGTTATGCAAGAACATGATTTTTTTTTGTTCAAACAACCAAATAATGGTGTCATATGGCCAGTAGATTTTTTAAATATGTTTCTTTATATATTACATTTTAAGAGACTATGTGTATAAGTTTTTTTTTTGAAAAAGGCATAACAATGTGTATAAGTTAAAAGGTAAAAGGTGTGACAAGGCAAATTATTATACTAAAAATGAAAGAAGATTAAATACAAACTAATAACAAGTACAACACAAATTATAACACTATTAAATTCTATATATATTTTATAAAATATTATATATATGTCTAATATGTATATATATATATATATAAATGTTACACAAAATATATATAATATTATATACACATATTATATATACCATATATTACTTATTGAAATTTGACAAATCAATTTCCGCCTTTTAGAACGGGTCCTAATCTAGTTATACTAGTAAAAGGAAGATGGTTCGCAACATCAACAAAGCATCGGCCCGAGAAAGACGGTGCTTTGTGGAGACGCACAAATCAGATAGTTGCAGAATCATGTGCCACGCCTACACTTTCTTTCCAATTCCATCTCATTCACGCGTTCTTTTTCATTCTTTTGATAATATATACTCACGATCTTAAATAATATCCCTTAACCTATGCATAGAACATGCATAATTTAATAATTAATACATTCCACTAGTGGAAGCCAAAACTATGGTATATATAGTAGTAAAAAAACAAACTCAGTTGTACATAGAAGATGAGAGAATGAAAATAACGGAATCCAATAACAATGTTTGTAATAAACGGACATGAGAATGTGAATTATTATAAAGAATAGTATTAGATGATCTGTAAATGTAGCATTGATATAACGGATGTATATATGTATACGAATACTATTTGTAATAAAGAGAGAAGAGGGCAAAACGGGGAACATGTCACGCGGATAGGTGTGAGATAGTAAATGACGTAGGTTCCGTTATTTAAGAACCCTTTAGATGTATGTTCCCACACACCACAAGCGAGATAGAGAGAGAACATGGGGAGAGAAGAAGAAGAAGATGACAACAAGAACGGAGTAGGAGAGAGAAAGCTGGGAGATGAAACGCCGTCATCTTTCTTGGACGGGACGGGGTTGGTTTGTGTAACGGGTGGAACTGGTTTCATTGCTTCATGGCTCATCATGCGTCTCCTTCAACGTGGCTACTCAGTTCGAGCCACCGTTCGAGCTAACACAGGTTCGAATCTATTTCTTTATTTTCCATTAGCTTCACCCTTTTAAAGACTCTGAATTATCAATTATTGATTTACCAAATGCAAGTAAGATTGTTGTTTATTTCAGGGTTAGTTGATTAGTCCGTTTGCATAAAGTACAAAAAGAGAGATATTATTATAGATATAACATTTAAAGTTGATTTTTGGATCGACAATAATAATATTTATGGGTGTGAAACATTTATTGTACTTGGCTGGAATGATCTGTCAGTTTGTAGGATCTTGAAGCTCCACAGCTATGTCATGTTCCATGCATCTTCTATATATAAAGTCAAACATCTATTACATGCTCGAAAATTAACAACCAAATGATATAACTGATGATAACTAATAAGCTCGTGATTATGCCTAATACAGAAGGGAATAAGAAAGGCATAAGTTACCTAACATAGCCATCCTGAAGCTCCATAGCTATGTCATGTTCCATGCATTTTCCATATATAAAGTTAACCATCTATTGTATGCTCAATAATTAATAACCAAATGATGATAACTAATAAGCTTACGTCTATGCTTAATACAGAAAAGACTAAAAGAGATATAAGCTACTTAACCGAGCTTCCATTTGCTTCGGAGAGGCTTAAAATATTCACCGCCGATCTCAACGAACCGGAGAGCTTTAAACCGGCTATCGAAGGATGCAAAGCAGTGTTTCACGTGGCACATCCCATGGACCCGACCAGCAACGAGACCGAAGAGACCGTGACAAAACGCACCGTGCAAGGTCTTATGGGGATACTGAAATCATGTCTGGATGCTAAAACCGTGAAACGCTTTTTCTACACGTCAAGCGCCGTAACCGTTTTCTACGGCGTCGGAAGCGGTGCTGGAGGAAACGGAGGAGTAGTAGATGAGAACGTTTGGAGCGACGTGGAAGTGTTTAGGAATCAGAAGGAGAAGAGAGTAAGTAGCTCTTATGTTGTGTCGAAAATGGCGGCCGAGACGGCAGCGCTTGAGTTCGGCGGGAAGAATGGATTGGAGGTTGTGACGCTTGTGATCCCTCTCGTCGTCGGACCTTTTATATCTCCGTCGTTGCCTTCATCCGTCTTCATCTCTCTCGCCATGATCTTTGGTACTCAATTCTTATATCTTATAACAACTTTGGTTTGGTTACACATGCATACTAGGTATAATGTTTCACAAGAAAAACTAGAATCTTATTTTCGTAAATATTAACCAAGTTGTAGTCATCGAATGGTTAAAAGCTTCACCAGATATATGATTCATATCAAGGATCAATTATCTCTGTTTTTCCTTTTTTTTTTTGCTAATAAAATCAAGGTCTCTTTTAAAAAAATAAAATCAATGTCCAAACCATTTTTTTTCTAATAAATCAAGGTTCAAATCTTTTTTTTTTCTAATAAAACCAAGGTTCAGATAATTTTTTTGCTAATAAATCTAGGTTAAATCTTCATTTACAGAGTATAATATGTGTTATATTTACATATAGGACAGGACTTGGGTTCACCCCCTATGGTGAACCTTTAGATTCACCACTTTCCTAATAACCTATCAAAATACCAACTAGATTAATGATTAAAAAATATTAAATAATTTTTTCAAAAACCAAAATAATTAAAAAATAAATAGTGTCAATTTTAATAATGCTAATGTCACTATCTAATCCATAAACTCAAACTCTATACCCTAAATTCAAATTCTAAACCCTAAATTCTAAATTATAAACTCAAACCCTATACCCTAAACCCAAATCTTAAACCCTAAATCCAAACCATAAATCATAAACCCAAAAACCTGAATTCTAAACCCAAATATATACCCTAAACCCAAATCCTAGACTCTAAACCCGAAACGTAAATACAAAACCCAAACCCTATACCCTAAATATTTGGATTAATATTGATGTTGTTCTTTTGAAATTTAAGGTTAAAAATTAAAGTTTTGATTTAGAATTCATGGTTTGGGTTACGGTCTACGGTTTGGGTTTAGGGTTTATGGTTTGGGTTTAGAGTCTAGGTTTAGGGTTTAGGGTTTAGAGTCTAGGTTTAGGGTTTAGGGTTTAGAGTCTAGGGTTTGAGTTTAGGGTATAGTTTTGGGTTTAGAGTTTAGATTTTTTGGTTTATGATTTATGGTTTGGGTTTATGGTTTAAAATTTGGGTTTAGGGTATTTGGATTTATAATTTAAAATTTAGGGTTTAGAATTTGGATTTAGGGTATAGAGTTTAAGTTTAGGGATTAAATAATAATATTAGCATTATTAAATATGACATTATTTATTTTTAAAATTATTTAATCATTAATCTAGTTGACATTTTGATTGGTTATTATGGAGGTGGTAAATTTAAAGGTTCACCATAGGGGGTGAACCCAAATCTTGTCCTTACATATATGGATAAGTCTCAAAATATGTCTGGATCTTTGGTTAATTATTTTAAAAACTACAATATGCAAACCCTAGTTACGGTGGATAGTAGTATATTTCATCGTTAAAATACTCGTAAACACGTGAAGTATGAACGTTCATATATGGCTTCTTGAGTAACTACTATTCACTATAACAATTTCATATTTTTTGTTGTATTGAAGGAAATTACAAGGAGAAGTATTTGTTCGATACTTACAACATGGTACATATTGACGATGTAGCAAGGGCGATGATATTTCTATTGGAAAAGCCAGTAGCGAAAGGGAGATATATATGTTCGTCTGTGGAGATGAAGATCGACGAGGTCTTTGAGTTTTTGTCTACGAGGTTTCCTCAGTTTCAGCTACCTTCAATTGAGTAAGTATATTATTATTATTTCTACTTAATTTTATTGGTTTCTCTAAGCATTTGATTTATACTTAATAACTTTTTTGTGGGCACGTAAAGTTTGAAGAGTTACACAGTAGAGAAGAGGATGAGTCTGTCGTCGAAGAAGCTGAGGAGTGCAGGGTTCGAGTTTAAGTATGGAGCTGATGATATATTCACCGGAGCTATAAAGAGCTGCCAAGCGAGAGGCTTTCTTTAAAGTCTTAAGGGTTTTTGATTTTAAATTTGTATATGAATTGAAAATATCATTTCTTTTTATTCCGTTTTGTAAGATGTTCTACTTGTTGACGAAAGAAAAAAATTGTTTCTACTTTTGAATAATTAATCAAAGAAATATGAAAAGCAAAAATTATCAAAAGGATATCGCCCACCGTGGGACTCGAACCCACGACCACAAGGTTAAGAGCCTTGCGCTCTACCAACTGAGCTAGACGGGCTTGGTGTTTGATAGACCTTTAAATTAGTAAAGACTTAATCTTGTGAAAACTAACGGACTATATGAGTTACACTCTGATTCTTCGAACCAAAGAACTTGGTTATGTAGGAAATGCAATCAACCTAAGCCTCCTCCCTGTCACCTTTGCTCTGTTTGTAGGATATCGCAGTCACTGTGCTCCTTTTCTTCAAAGCACTAGTTGAAGGAGAATCAGGAAGCAGATTATGTGTGTTAATATTATAATCCAGGTGGTCGGTGTGTGCTGATAATGGACCATCACTGTGTTGGGGCACTTAACTATAAGTACTTTCTTCTTTTCTTGGTAAGTGTATATTGATCTAGTAGTCAGTCTCCCTTTCATGTTGTGATTCTTGTTCTGCTTAGTTCATCTTAAACTCGAACTCGTGTGTTAACAACGTTTCAAATTCAGCTATACATCCTTTTGGAAACAAGTCTTTGACTTTATTTCTCATGCTACGCTCCATACTCCATAGCATTCTTTAGTGATGAAGAGATACATGATGATGACTGCACTCGTCATGAGAGTGTAATCATTGTCAAGCTTCAAAGCTTTTCTTTTCTTGTAATCGGTTACTGAAATCAATAAAGGAGTTCAGAAGAAGTAAAGTTTATCAATTTTCTAATGATAAATGTAAGCCATTCTCCCGCAAAGAATAATACTCATATAAAGACTAAAGTTACATTCATATGGTGGCATAGACTGTGCTTAGTGCTGACAAAAAAATAGGTTGCGCTTTGCCCAAAAAAAAAAAAGGTTGCGCTTAGTATACATATGTGTGTGGTCAAATAACGTTGTTTATGATGCATGAGGTTGTACTGTCGATGATTTTACATTCATGCAAGCACAAGATAAGAGTATTTTACAAAAAAGATGATCAGAGTTTTTGATTATGGAGAAATTATTTTTGTCATGTAACATATATACATCATAGGACTCGCAAAAGGGTAAAAAAGGATCTCAATTTAAGCGTCTGAACAAATGCTCCTCTCCCGACAAATGATCCACATGTCTAATCCAACGGCTAGGATGCTTCCTCGAGTCACCACGTTGGTTGCCACCCGCAGCTCCGACGTGTACCATATCTAACCCACTCCCAACAGGCAAAAACACTGATCTCACCACACGTGTCCCTGTTTTTAACACATCGTGCCATTTAAACCCAGAGATCGCTCTCTGCGCAGCGTTTTTACACACCAAAACGGCACCCTTGTTGCTCAATTCCGCAAACCTCAGTGTTTTAACGAACGCTCGTTGCTTTGAATCCACCACCAAGAAGTCCACGCCGGGAAACTCCTCCATCGTGCTCTCAACAGATTCTCCGACCACCACAACCTCCGTAGCTTCCGTCGTAACGACTCCTCTCATGGCCGACACGTACTCCAGTTTTGACTGCTCATCTGGTACTATACACACGTGTCTCCCGCAAGTGTGACTTGCAGCAACAGCGAGGCCGACGCTAGTCGCGATAGGATCGCCGCGTGACCATGTCTCAACGATTAGCCTAGCGTTCCATCCAGCCGCAGTAGCTGATAAAAACTCTGCCACTCCTGATTCTTTGTAGCTCTTACACTATACATGCAAATTAAAACTTAGGATAAATAACTATAGGCACATGTATGCACATATGATTATAAGTTAAATCACATACTTACACCAAAAAAAAAAGTTAAATCACATACCGATCTAACGGTGTTGATGTAGGCTTCAGAGGCGGTTTCAGGCGACCAGACAAGCTTCATGGTGAAAGTTAAATGGAGATTTTGTGAGTTTGTGACGAAGGAAGTGGCTAGGTTATTATATAAATGGACAGACGAAGCGTTGACATTTACTTTCACTAATTAACAACGTGTCAATTGGATTCATGGCTACCATTTACTTCTCCCTAGTCCCAATGCTATTGTTTCAGTTGTGTCAATAATTTCATACTATATCTAAAATGAGTTTTATTAGTTTATCTAAATTAAGTCATATATATACACACAAATATGCTTTTTAATATATGTATAAATGCTTATTTGTTTTTCTAAGTAAAGTTTGATTTTATGGTTACTTTAGAGAGAGGAACAAATAATTTTACAAATTATAAGAAACATATTAAAATTCAATTATTAAATTTTATCTTTGGTACTAATTAGTTATTTGTTTCATTTTTCATCCTAGTGGCCGAGTGTGAAAATACACGTATAGGATTTGATCGCTGACATTGTGGACCTGGTGAGACAACTTAAATAATTACATGAGATGGTCAGCCTCAATCTTTGATTTCTTTTTTCTTTTGTTTATTTTTAATCTTGGATTTAAGCATTTGTTGAAGATTTAAGCCTTTGTTATTTCAACATAATGACGATTCGATTTTGTTTTTTCTTTGACACTCGCTTTCATTATGCCAACCAAAGTTTGTTCATATAAGATAACAACAAAATATTATAAACTCAAATTCCTCGCCGGCTACTTTGGTTGATTATGCACGTACCATCCATATGAGCT
Organism: Raphanus sativus; assembly: GCF_000801105.2. Taxonomy (NCBI): domain Eukaryota; kingdom Viridiplantae; phylum Streptophyta; class Magnoliopsida; order Brassicales; family Brassicaceae; genus Raphanus; species Raphanus sativus. Next base: position 42,930,717 of record NC_079514.1, on the reverse strand, counting down.
AAACGATGTGCGACAAAGATATCTATTAAAACTACGAAGCATGTAATATTATTAAATGTATAAATGGTCGCTCTGTTGTCAAAAACAAAAAGAGTATAAATGGTCGTTCCATTAACTAATTAAAGAAATGTGAACAAACAAAAAATTATTGTACTTAGGTACAACAAATATGAACCAATTCCTGGTTTGAAAACAAACCAATATTTGAATTTGGCTGATAAAAACATATAAACATAGTCTTTCTTTCTTGTTCTTAAAATTATTATTTTGATTAAATTATACTTCCTCTGTTTAATTATAAATGTCATTTAAGATTTTTACACACACATTAAAAAATTATTAATATTTTTGTTTTACCTTTATTTAATACTTCATCTTTTTCTATATATAAGTAGTTTAAAAAAAATATTTGTTTCACAGTGTAAATTGTTCTAAAGTTCAATGCAAAAATAATATAATAAATAATATTTAAATAAAAATTTAAAAGCATAATTAGAAGTATAATTTGTTATTGGATCTATTATCTCTTCAGTTAGATCCTAAAACTATAAATGTGTTTTTCTAAATATTTATGCTTTTAGGTAAAATTACTTATAATTGGTAAAATTTAAAAGCATAATTAGAATGTATACTATTTTATTTGATTTTGTTAATTAATGGGATAAGAGTAAAGATAAAAACTGAAAAAAAAATTAATATTTACCTTGAAAATGTAATGGACGAAACCGAGGAAATATATGCTTAAACTAACTGAGCCAACGAAATCCCTCTAAGGCAGTAAGATCTATCGAGTAAATGAACTAGTGAGTGTGTTGTGCAGCCCCAACCGCGCAAGTAACTATGGGTACTTTCTTTTGAATATTCATCACATTAAACAAGAGGCAAAATCTTTTTCAAAAGAAAAAAAAAAACAAGAGGCAAATGTGCTCACCAATGACATTAAACAAGAGGCAAAATCTTTTTCAAAAGAAAAAAAAACAAGAGGCAAATGTGCTCGCCAATGTTTTACATGAACCGTCTTTAGATACACAAACATTAGAGTTTCAGAGAACCAAACTAAACCAATGAATCAAATACTATTGATAGTTATAAACTTACTTTGCATTACCGTAATAACTTAAATCGAATAGCAAGCTAAATAGCTAATAGTATACTATTTCGGTCGAGACGTGCCTTTACCATGGCTCCTGATATAGTAGGAACAAATACCATGGCTCCTAATTAGCTAAGTACTCTTAAGCTAATTAAATTCAGAAGTTGACATGATTTCAATTAGATTTAAATATTGCGTAAAGGGCAAATAACGACAAATTCGCGCTTTCGTTTTATATTAAACGCATGATTTTTAAATTGCAACTTTGCAATAAATATTATATAATTTTATAAATAAACCAATTTGATAAATGGGATAAATGTACGAGATATGTCGTACCACTCCATCCTGACTATGACTTACCAAGAAGTCAATGCTTATCACAACTTGCTTATCAATATCTTATTATCACTATCACTTTTCTATTTTCTATAGGTATATTATTTTGCAGCGGTCTGTTTGACGAACATATTTTAATCACCTAAAATTTCTATCTAATTTCTGTAAAGAATTGTGTAATTATATTCTTTCGTTTTTGGTGTCCCTAATTTTCTCCGTCAGAATTAAAAAAAAACAGGAGTTCAAGAAAAGAAGTTGAACGACACTAAACGAAATTAAACTATAACTAATTATGGATTTCGATTTAGACTTTCATTGATAAAGTAGATAAAACGGTAGCATAAAGAAGCAGAACTAAATGATGCAGAAGTTGAATATTTTGAATAATATACATGATTTGTATATAAAATTTCTTATAATATATTTATTTATGGAGATGGATAACTTATTCATCTTAGAAAATATATTAAGCACAAAAAACCATTGAAACTTAGCTGATATTGTAAGCTAGTTGGGCCACCTTAAACGAAAGAAGTTACCATTGGGCCACAATTTGAGAGCCTGGCGGCCTGTAAGCAAGCAATACTACACGACATCGTTTGAACTTTTTCAAACGAACTATACATAGCCGTTAAACGATCACACATTCGCGCGTTGCGTCTTCTACGAGTATCATGTATCTTCTGTTTCTTCCATGAGAGGTGGACGCTCCGTTTCTATAGAAAAGAGTTGTCAAATCTCACGCTCATGGACTCGATCATAGACAAGTTCTGCTCTTGTTCTGTTTTGATGCCCGAGCATGGTGCTTCCGTGGACAAATTAGTGTTGTCCCTTACTCTGAAATCCTGTTCTAGATTAGGGTTTGTACAGGAAGAGATGCAGATTCATGGGTTTCTGAGAAAGACCGGAACTTGTTAAGAAATAAAGTTGTGTTGGGTTCGCTCGCCAGGTGTTCGATAGAATGCCGCACAGAGACTCTGTTTCTTATAACGCGAGAGTTGTTTGATTTGATTGATGCTAAGGAAGAAAAATACAAGACACTTTTCAATATAGTTTTCTTAAAAGCTGCTTCTCACAAGATCATTCAAAATGTCTTAAAAAGCTCTTGTTTTTACAGCCTACATACATCAGCTACAGTTGCAAGGAGAGAAAAGATGTTACATCATGAGGAACCTAATGAGAGCTAATATCAGGGAGTGGGTGATATTCTGAAACATTTGGTGAGACTAAGAAAAAAAATCATGTTAACTTTGAAACTAATAACTCGCAGCGAGTTTATTCAGTTCTTGCATAACATCTTCCATGGATGGTCTCTGGTTGGAGGATTCATGAGTGCATAGAAGACCAAGTCTAGCGAGCTGAGCAGCTTCTGCCTCAGGAAAGCTCATCCGAAGGTTCGGATCAATGAAGTCTTCGTTCAATCGTCCAGACTCCACAGCTTGTGAGATCATCAAATGGCTGATTTTGCTTTTACCACTGAGTATCTGCAACAGAATCATACCAAAGGCATAGACGTCGCTCTTGTCAGTGAACCTTCCTGTAGTTATGTACTCAGGAGCTAAGTATCCCATCGCAGCGCTTGCTTTGAGCTTCGAGAAAACGATATCATCCGTGAAAAGCTTGTGTAGACCAGAATCCCCAAGGTACGGATTGTACCAATGATCAATGAGAATCTTCTCTGCTGATAGATTCTGATGAACTATTGATGGCTTCTTCCCATTTTCTCCATGCAAGTAAACAATACCTATAAGAAAATAAAAAGACATAACTACAAGAACATAGTTTAGTTTATGAAAGAATGAATTAAATAATAACCTTTGGCGATTCCATTTATGATGGAGACTCGAGTAGTCCATTCAAGAACCTCTCCACTCTCATCCTTCACGTCCAGATACTGCGAAAGATTACCATTAGGGACAAACTCGTAGATAAGGAAACACTCTCCTCTCCCTTTAGAGCAACAAAACCCTCTCAGCCTCACTAAGTTCTCATGCTTCAGCAGCGTCAACATCTTCAACCCTCTGAGGAACTCGGATTCATCAGATTTACAGCTCGATTTCGCGATACATTTGATTGCTGCAACAGAGCCATCTCTAAGGATACCTTTGTAAACCGAAGAGACGTTACTCTTCCCCAACAAGTTAACCTCAGAGAAGCTCTGAGTAGCTCTCTCGATCTCCTCGAGATTGAACATAAAGCTCTCGAAGACTTCTTGAGACAAGGCACTACTGTTGTCACCACTGTTCTGTCCTCTCCCTAACGGATCCCAACCGTTGGCGTACTCTAAGCTGATCAACGGAGAAGAGCTTTTTCTTCTAGAAGCTTCTTTGAAGTTGTACTCAGTGCTTATCCTACCGTCCATAGCAGCATCGAGACTGCTTCCTATCCTCTGTTTCCTTCGTCTGTACCATGTGAACGTTGAGCCACCGAAGATTGCAACTGCGAGTATTGATCCTATTAGTCCCATGACGACTCCTGTAGATGAGGTCTTTGTGGTTTTTGATGAGCACGCGCCATTGTTGTTGTTAGTGCAGTTGCTTCGTTGTACTACTGCAGACTCTGGTTTCACATTATTTGTTGCTATGAAACTCTTTGGGTTTGTTGGGTCGGGATGGTTTAGGTTCGGTACGTTAGAACCGGTACAAGCTTTCAGATCAGCGAACCCATCTCCGCATAAACCGTGGTTGTTTGAGTACTGGAACCCATTGTTTAGCCTCTTCAAAGCTTCAAAAACCAAAATAAATTAATTATTAAATATCAAACCAAAAAGACAGTTATCTGCGTTGGTTTCGGTTTGGTTAAACCGGTTTGAAGAATTATATACCAGAGGGAACAAAGCCGGAGAAGGAGTTGTTACGAATGTCTAGAACTTGAAGCAGAGGAGCGGCAGCGAGTGTCACCGGAACAGGACCAAAGAGATCGTTGAAGCTCAAATCTAGCCTAGTTAACGTACCAACATCGCCTAGACTCGCGGGAACAGCGCCGGAGAGTTGGTTATACTGCAAAGCCAAGACAGTTATCTTCTTGAGAGAACCTAACTGTGTCGGTATACTCCCACTTAACTTGTTGTAACATAGCTGAAGAACTGCAAAAAGAAAAAAAAAACAATTAAAAACAGGAAACTATGCAACTTTTAATTGAGTTTTCAGTGTTTATATTTTTTGGTAAACTGTTTTTTAATTATATTTTGGTTTTAGTTTTCAGTGTTTTCATAATTATGAAATTATATGAGTTTTGGAAAACTAAAAATCATGAGCTTTTAAAAGAGTTCTTAAATTTCTTTTTAAAAAATTCAATTGATTTTTAGGTGTTTGTGTTTTTTCTTTTGTTGGTAAAATTTGGTTTTTATATTTTGTTGTTTTCATAATTATGAACTTATGAGTTTTTGTAAACCAAAAATTATGAGGTTTTAGAAGAGTTTTTGATTTAAAAGGAAAAAAAACAAGAACTCTTCTATAAACAACCTACACCAATTCAAGAACTAAACTCTTCTTAAATGTGATAAAACCAAACCCGACTCACTTGAGATACTTTTGGCTGCAGTAAATGTATGTATGAGTGAGCTTCACTAATATAAGGCATGCATAAAGAAGGCTGACCTTGAAGATTGTCTAAGTTTCCGATCTGAGGAGGGATTTCGCCGGAGAGATTATTGACATTGAGGTATAAATCAGTGAGGAGAGGCAAGTTTGAGATGTCTTTAGGAATCTGACCGGTTAAGGAGTTGAAATGAAGGTATAAACCGGTTAAGCTAGTGAGAAGACCGATGGAAGGAGAGATAGTTCCCGTTAGACCCATTCCTTGGAGAGATATGTTAGCAACGCGGCGGTTTCCATCGCAAGCAACACCGTCGAAAGAGCCGGGGGAGCAAGGGTCGGCGTCGGGAGTCCATGAAGTGAGGAAGCGTTTTTGTGGGTCAAGAGAGGATTTGATGTCGAGGAGAATGTCGAGCTCTGATGAGGAAGATGGTGAAGGAGAAAGGAAGAGAAAGACGGTGAGGATGAGGGAGAGTGAGAGTGGAGAGGCCATGTTTGGTTGTGGAGAAGAGAGAGAGAGAGAGTGAGTGATGAAGAAGAAAGTGAATATCTTTGGTTTTTAAGCAAAATAAAACTTAAATAGTTTTTGTTTGTTTGTTAATTCAAAAAATGTTGTAGAGACAAGATGATACAATTTGAAAAGAAAATAATTATAGAAAATGAAATTATAAAACACAGTTAATTTGACTACCTGTAATATCAATTGAAGTTCTATTTTTGCATTGCTCTGAAATGACTAAAGATATTAAAATAGGTTTCTTCTATTTTTTTTGTCAACATATTATTTGGTACTTTATACCGTAAAGATTCTTTTTGAAGACTTTTCAGAGAAGAACAATGATAGATAGGCTAGGTTTTTTTCAAAATTGAAAATGATGGCATTCTCTCTAGATTTAGTGGTAAGAAAAGTTTTTTCTTTTTCAGTGCACCAGCTATAAAATCGTACTTTGCATATCATTGTTTTAACTTTTCATAAATCCATTAAAGTTAGGGTTTGCTAACATTTTTTTGTTTTAATAAGAGAATTCAGAAATGACTCATCTACCATGCAAAAAAAAAAATCTCACTTATTTTATACCCAACGCAAATATTACATTTTGGATGAAATTTAATTGTGAAAATAAAATATTTATACTAATTAAGAAAATAGAAAACTAAATTAGAGTTGTATTTGATTTTTTGATCAGCGTGAATAAACTACCTGATAACTAGCTCATATGCTTACATGGGGAATAAGGTACACAAATAAATGGTATTTTTGAGATTATTCCACTGAATTACTATATTTGCTGCAAATAATTGTTACATGAATAAACAGAGTAGTGTGTATTTTATATAGATTTATATTTTTTTGTCATATAGATTTATATAATATAGAAAGATAAAAAAAGGCATCCAAGAGGCATGGGTTAAGGGTACATCAAATGGGAAAAAGAAAGATGATGGAGGCAAGTGAATAGAAGCAACATGTGAACATTTTGTTTTACACAACTAATCAAACATAACTGAAGTTTTTTGAAAACATGTGAACTTCTCTTGAGTTAGTGTTTTGCTATTTTCTTGATTTGATTACAGAAAAAAAGGTAAATGGACCAGCACCTCAGCTCTACTCTAAAGTATAACATGTGAGTTCACAGAATCAGAAAGACATAAAGCAAGAGAATAAAGCAAAAGGCAATATGACCCCTTCTGAATTCTGATATTTCACCTTTTGTAATTTATTACTTCGTAGGTAGTGGTGGATGATAAACTAACTGTGTAAAATTGGTGGATGATATACAATTTATACACATAATATTTGTGACTCATATTTGTGTATGTGCGTGAGCATATGTCGACAGAGGGAAATGAACGAACTCACTGTAGTATGAGTGCGGCCGAGAATTATCGAAAGTAATGTCCATTATAAATGGGGAATTTTCAAAAATACCACTTTCAAGATACCACTAGATTAGGACCCGCTCTAAAGGGCGGAAATTGATTTGTCAAATTTCAATTAATAATATATGGTATATATAATATGTGTATATAATATTATATATATTTTGTGTAACATTTATATATATATACATATTAGACATATATATATAATATTTTATTAAATATATATAGAATTTAATAGTGTTATAATTTGTGTTGTACTTGTTATTAGTTTGTATTTAATCTTCTTTCATTTTTAGTATAATAATTTGCCTTGTCACATCTTTTACCTTTTAACTTATACACATAGTTATGCCCTTTTTCAAAAAAAAACTTATACACATAGTCTCGTAAAATGTAATATATAAAAAACATATTTAAAAAATCTACTGACCATATGCCACCATTATTTGGTTGTTTGAACAAAAAAAAATCATGTTCTTGCATAACTGTATATGTTGTGATATGATGTAGGCGAAGAATAAATATATGGAAGTAAAGTTAGTGATACGAACATGAGCCTATGTTGGTCTATGCCACAATTATTTGGTTTTTGGAAGATCAATGAGCATAAGCATACACGGTCTTTGTATGCTTACGTTGTAAATGAGTCAGATATTTTTTTTCTTATGTCTGGAATGATATGGAACTCGTTGATTTAAGAGTGGTTCAGTTTTATATGATCTAATTATATTAAGAGATTAACCAAAAATATTATAAAAGTGTTATTGGTTAGGTTTAACTAATCTATGTTGGTTAAGATTTGGTTTAATTTAAGTTGGTTGGTTGCATTGTATAGAAGGCATGATATATTCTAGCAACAATTATGAAAGAGTCCAAAATTTAAATGAGAACTTCAAATAGTAGATAATCCCTAAATTAATAGATTAGATTATTCATTTTTACCACCACTAAAGATACATTTTCAAAAATACCTTATTTATTAAAATGGTAAAGACTCTTACATCTTTGTTTTTATATGATTTTTAAAATTCTAATCCAAAATTCTAAATCCTAAACTTCCAATTCTAAACCCTAAACCCAAAATCTTCAACTCTAAACCCTAAACCCTAAACTATATACCCTAAATTCAATATCCTAAACCCTAAACCTTAAACCCTAAAGTCTAAACTATAAACCCTAAATCCTCAACTATAAACCTTAAATCCTCAACTCTAAACCCTAAACTATATACCTTAAACCCTAAAACATCAAATCTAAACCCTAAATCCTAAACATTCAAATCTAAACCCTTTATTAAAAGTAGTGGTAAAAGTGGTTAGTGTAAACATGAAAAGTGGTACTATGAAAATGGTATTTTTGGCAATTTCTCATTATAAATCTTAGCTAGTGAAGTCAATTCTCTGTGCATATGATGACATAGTTAGAAAATATTCAAGTTTCCAAATTCTTACATAAAAACTCAACTTTCTAAATCCTTACATAAAAACTCAAGTTAGAACCACTAATCTGTGAACAGCTACCGTACATCTACTAATTAGACGTAACATATTTTGAAATCGCTAACTAGTGGTTTTATATTTGATATAATTATGAACAAAAATATAAACATGACTAGTAAATATGTCCCATGTTTAATATTATATTTTACACCATATATGACCCTAGCGGTAAAATATGATAGTATAACACATATAAACATGAATAGTAAACAGTAAATCCTCTCTTTTTATTTGCTATGAAAACCAGTAATTTTTATATACTAAACATTAATATGGCAATGTATTATATTCAAAGTCACTAGCTCCTTATACAGTATTTGGAGCCTTCGTCTCTGAGATAAAGGCCTCACACGTTAGCAGACCCAGCCTGTCCACATTTTGTTTGGATGCATGAATGCGATGTTTCATACGATTGTCACAACAAAAACTTAGTATAATAATCACTATAGTCTATAGTTGTATATGTTGGTACTTGGTAGGCACCGGATTTAACTGATTATCATCTTTGTTTTGGTGTTTAGCAGATCTATGTATTTTGTTTTCTTACATATCGTGTCCAAATGTAAGTGGAAATATAATTAAAAGCCTAGTTTATAGATTTATGTTTTCTCCGTCTCGTTAACTCAGACGTTGAAAACTGAAATTCATGTGTGTTCGATGTTTTTCTTTAATTTATGTCTAAGATTGGTCCAACGCTATATATACGCATGCCAATTAATTACCAGATGTTATAAAATGCATGCTGACATTTTTTATTACTCACTATTGTTCTTTTGTTTGTTTGTAGCTTCGTTACGTATTTCAAGTTTTCAGTTCACATTTGCGATAACTCGTTTGAAAATCGAGAACTCAATATATGTAACCACAGCAAACAAGAACTCTCTTTTGGTCAGCTACACATAATCATAAAATATCTCCACTTACAAAACTTCCATACGTAACCTGAAAATTTCACATTTCCAATTTCAGAGAATTCAAATACTAAACGATAAGATTTGATTATTTCATCGGTCTTCTCACCTAATAACACGGGAAGACAAAACGAAGTAGTGTCCCTGATCGAACACAAACAGTATGTAAGCTGATGATTACATTTTGTATGCATTTTTGTGAAGAAGAAAGAAAGTTTAATTCTTACATAAGTCTTTGTATTAAGCAAAATAATACATTCAGAAAGGGAAAAATAAATAGCATTAAAAAGATAGTACATAATTTGTATGCAAATCGCTCTTACTTATATGCCAAACAAAACCCCTGGAGAAATTCTCTATTTTGGAAGATATTTATTTTTGTTCACATAGTTGATTAGTTATTTGACTATCGTAAAGCTCAACCCAATACCATATAGTAGCATACTTTAGAAAATATAATAACAATTTTGTAAAATAATCGAATAAAAGTCTAAGCATGGTTTAGTAACTTTTTGATGGAAAAGAAGTATATACATGTATTATTATTGATATACTTAAAGAGTTCATAGATGTAGTCACGTATATTCAATAGTTAAATCTCAACAGAAAAAAAAAATCCTAATAAAAAATTTATATCAAATTATACAGAAGGAAACTAATGTTTATATATATATATTTGAATATAAACAGTTTTTTTTGTCATATAATTTCCATTAAACTAAAAAAAGTAGAGAATAGGTCCAAAGATGACCCAACTTTTGAAGTCCATTACAAAGATAAAGATAAGAAAATTTGAAGAGCCTTTTTGCTAAAATATCAACTAAAGCATTTTTTGAGAAATTGCAGAAGGAGATTGATGCAAATCTAGAGGAGATCGATCGTATATCTTTCACCACGATGATTTCTTTAGACTGGAGGCTACTGGAGATAGCTCTGACGAGCGTTGAATTGTTGGAGAAAACCTTGAGTGTTGAGAACTCTAAGATTAGCACCAAGAAAAGGGCTGATGTCGCTGCGATTAGGAATGATCTGATGTAGCTTTGCCTCAGGGATCCATGGATCGGAAGTTCCAGAGCTTGGCCTGAGAAAACCCATCCTAACCATGCTGTCTTCCTGTCTTTATTCCACATAGCATCAGTTTTACAAATGATCAAGCTGCTGTTGGCCGGCAAGAGCTGCTGAGGTATAACTCCGGAACCGTAAACAAGAACGATAGAGAAAGGCCTTATTTGCCCATATTTGGCGCTACTATTCAGAAACAATGGACGAACGCAGTAAGCTCTAACACTGACAATACTGACCCGGGAGACTATGTGAATCTCAAACATTCTGGAGAGCAAATTGTTCGGTAAGCTAGATAGTGAAACAGTTGATGCTCCTTGCGTCTCTGATTTCATCTGTGTATTTGATGCTATAACCGGCCATGAAGACTTGATTTCCTTAAACTTGAGGACCTGAGATAAGCACCGAACCAGGCTTGATGGACCACCAGTTGTTGAGTTCACGCTTTGACTCCAACTTCCAACATTACCGTGTCGGGGCCAGAGAGTTACGGAGACCAAACAACAACGAATTTCACCAAGCTGTATCAAGCTAATCATGAGAGGACAAATTCCAGAAAGTACAGCGGAGCTGAGCCTCGAAGGAGTGTTTTGCTGTGGATGAGGATACATGGTAAAAGGATGATAGCAAGCTAATACCACATCTGTGGGAATCGCTGGTTCTGTGTGCTTGGAACTTCTGATGACTCGTGGAGTTGCAGGGATTGAACTGATAGAAAACCTTTGAGTTAGATTTATCAAGACAGAGTATTGTTCAGATCCTGACCGAGGCGATGATAATCTCTTGGCTATATTCAACAAAGGGATGGGATCTGAGGCCAAACTGAGAGCAAGTGCTCCGATATTACCGTATCGAGACCTATTCCTCTCGTTGGACCCTGAGCTGATCCACAAGCCTGATATTAACAAATGAAAGCCCATACCAAGAGTTCCGTTTGATTGAATCCGTCGAAGAGGGTTCCTGACCAAAAGCTCAAGAGTTCCGACCGGTAAAGAGACGGGATGTCGAATGGCTAGCTCCGGTGGGAGAAATACACCCAGCGGAGTCACTGTTGAAACGAAACAGCGTGCAGATCCGATGAGTCTTCTAGATCTGGCCTTTCTGCTCGCCGTGAGAGTGTGAGTGGTGACGAGGAGGAGAACAGGAGAGACGGCGGTAACAAGGAGAGGAGTAAGGGAAGCGGCGATAGGGTCCGACAAGGAAGCGAAGTTGGAGACGACGAGGATACTAACTCGAGAAATGGAGACAACGATGAATTCGGGGGAAGACAGTAGAGAACAGCAGGTGATACAGAGGACCCGACGCTGGTGGCCAGAGGCCTCACCGGCGTCGAGGGTTACGAGCGGCGGCGGCGTTTTCACTGAGAGAGAGTTCGCCCTAGAGAGCGTTCTGTTATAGACGAATATAAACAGTTAAAAGTGCAATATGATAACAATATGTTTGCATCACGGAATCCAAGTTTTATTGGAGACCACAATAAACCAAGCAAGTCGAAGACAAGATTAAAGTATAAAGTTTCAGAAGCAGACACTATTTAGCTAATAATATTATCTCTGTCATCAAATTGAGATCGACTACACGAATTCACGTGACTAAGACAAATGTGCACTTTAATTAACTAAAAATAATCGCATCGACAATACAAGTTTTCTCTTTTGCTTTCACGATTCTCACTCTTGCATATTCTTGCGTTTCTCTAAACCTTTAATTTTGCACATTAGTATATGCTCTTTATTTTATAACTTCTGACATTTATGATACAATCAAAGACTAATAATACAGCTAAAAGTATTGATAATTGCAACTTAAAAGACTAAATCCAACTTTAAGCATATGCATATCACCCTTTTCAGACAAAACTTGCATATAAAAAGATCACGCTCATTGCATCAATTACTATATATTTCTTATCTCTCAAAGATCGGTCTTGTATGTTTGTAAGTTGCTAGTGATAGCAATCAACAGTATTGATAAGCAATAGTGATGATTATACCATTATTGTTGTTCGTTTTATAGACGTCAGCGATAACAACTAAAATTTTGACTGTTTTCTTTTTTGAGAAACGCTGAATTTATCAGTGAAAAAAAAGATCAGTCGATGTCAGTGTCACTAATCGTTGATTGGTGCTGTAGCTAAACAAACGACATTTTTACCGCTATCCCTAGCAACTATCGAACATTTGGCTGGGCTTTGAACCACATTAGTGAATTTCTTAGAGTGGATAGGCTTTTATTTTTTTTTAATTAGAGATAAAGGGCCTTATATTTGTTAATGACCATTACAAGCAAGGCTTAAACTCCAAATAGAAAATGATGGAATTAAGGTTTGTATATTTCGTAGCTATATAACGACATTGTATGGGCTTTAACCAAAAAAAACACCGTAGTGAATTTCTCAAGGGTGCTGGGATTTAAAGAAAACAAGCATAGTGGGCTTTTTTTAAGTTAATGGGCTTTTTCTCCATATAGACCATTACAAACAAGGCTTAAAGGCCCAAAAACAAACGCTGAAACTAGGGTTTTATATATTCTCTCTAGACGCACAACGCAGGAGAGGAAACAATCTCATCGAGACAGTGAACAAACCCTAAGTTCTTCAAGATGGGGCGTATGCATTCCAGAGGGTTCGTGAACTTCTTCTTTATCGTTATCTTCGTCAAGCTTTAGTCTTTTCTCTTACATCGTCTTCTTCTCATTTTGTGTTATGCAGAAAGGGTATCTCTGCATCTGCTTTACCGTACAAGCGTTCACCTCCGACATGGCTCAAGACCACGGCCGTCGATGTAAGAAAGCCCTATACTTTGATTCTTGTTGAGACATTAGCTTCAGTTCTAACTTCGATTGTTGTCGTCTGGCTTCTTAATTGCTGAACTTAGCTTACTCTTAGTATTAAGACAAGAACTTTGTGTTTTGTTCCTTTGTCTGAAAAGTATTTAGTTGATTTTATTACACTCGATCTGATCATTCAATGGGGTTATTATTATTATTATTGTTAACCAGGTTGATGAGTCAATCTGCAAGTTTGCGAAGAAGGGTTTGACACCATCTCAGATTGGTGTGATTCTTCGTGACTCTCACGGTATACCTCAGGTGAAGAGTGTTACCGGAAACAAGATCTTGCGTATTCTCAAAGCTCACGGTTTGTGTCTTAACCCCTTTTATCATTATCTCTTTTTATCCATTTGCTTTTATGTAAACTTAAAAGGAGTGGTGTTGTATTGTTGTTGTGAAAAGGTCTTGCTCCTGAGATTCCTGAGGATCTTTACCACTTGATCAAGAAAGCAGTTGCTATCCGCAAGCACTTGGAGAGGAACAGGAAGGACAAAGACTCCAAGTTTAGGTTGATTCTTGTCGAGAGCAGGATCCACCGTCTCGCTCGTTACTACAAGAAGACCAAGAAGCTTCCTCCAGTCTGGAAGTAGTAAGTGCACTCTGTTCCTGCACAATTTAAATGAAAATGTGCTCTGTTTTCTTCTTTCTTATCTTTTGGTTGATTAAAGATTCTGATATATATCATGATTGTTTTTTCTCTTTTGCAGCGAGTCTACTACTGCTTCTACTCTTGTGGCTTAGATCAGCTTTCAAGAACACTACTGTTTCTTTTTGCTGTCTTATCTATGAACCTAGTTTCTTTGTTTCTCAGTACTTTTGTTTTGTCAAGTTACAATGATGTTTTGATGATTTCAAGGAACCAATGTGTTTAATCCTTTGTCAGAATTGCTTATGTGTTTGTGTCTTTTCACTATTATCGTTCAAGTATTACCCGTGTTATTGAAATCATGGCATTAACAAATCAAGGTTCTAATGTTACCAAAACCTTGCAAAACAAAAGCGAGAAAGAAGTTGTTCTTAGTTCTAAAGTAATACCTTCAAGAGCTTTCTTGATGTCGAGGAAGATCAAGACATTAACATCTCTTCTCATGCCTTCAGCCAGAATCATGTCAAGTTACAATCAGATAATCTCTTACCACTTATCACTACACCATCTGTTGGCAAGCCACAAGAAAAGTGAACATGCAATCTATTCATACGCTTTAAGCCAGATGCTAAGATCGATTCCAAATTCTCAGCATTAAGATAGTAAAGCACTTTTGTTCCTCATTTTTCAGAGTTGGGTGGCTCAAAAAGGGCTGGGGACAGTATGGGCTGCGTCTTTTTAGTTAGAGTTAAGCGCAATTGGTTTGGTTTTGGGAGACACATTTAAAAATCACAATTCACAAACAGTCCTTTAATAATAAAGCCCAATTCAACGATTGCATCTCAATCAGTTTCAGTACAAGCAAACAATCATAATACTCTTTGTTCTTCTAATAAATGTTACAGTGGCAACAGAGAGGAAGAAACAAACACAATGTCACATTTGGATCTTTTTTTAGTGCTTTGTGATACTTTCAAGGACTTGGAAGTAGTCAGGGAAAGTCTTCCTTGTGCAACCAGGATCCTTGATGGTGACTGGAACATCAGCACAAGCCGCAAGAGAGAATGCCATTGCCATTCTATGATCATCATATGTATCAATCTCCGCAGGTTTCACCTTTGCTGGTGGAGTGATCACACAGTAATCTGAACCCTCCTCCACTGTAGCTCCAAGCTGAACGCAACAACAAAAAAACCGCAAAAAGTTATACAATGATTAACTTAGAATGAGAGCGTGAAGAGAAAGGAAACTCGCCTTTCGAAGCTCAGTGCAAATGGCAATCATCCTTTCTGTCTCCTTAACTCTCCAGCTAGCCACTACATTTTGACCAAGTAGAGTTTAAGCAACCACATAATTAAAAAGAGGGTTAATATACTTACCATCTCTAATGGTGGTTGGACCATCAGCAAAGAGAGCAACAACTGCAAGAGTCATGGCTACATCAGGCATTTTGTTCATGTTGACATCAACAGCACGCAAGTGTCTCATTCCAAAAGCATCTCTGGATGGTCCAGTCACAGTCACACTGTTCTCTGTCCACGACACTTTGCATCCCATTTTCTCAAGAACCTCTGCGAATTTCACATCTCCCTTTGAGATTGACCACAAAAAAGAAACTGAGCTTAGATTCTTCATAATAATTTTAAATATATACATATCTATTCTTAAATCAAATTGTTTATTTTATCTTAATTTTATGTTTAACTAAACCAAAATTTATATTAAAATACTAGTATAAAAATGATTTAAAAATATTAACAAATTTTATTTTAAAATATAATTTAAAGTTAAAAGTTTTGTTGCTGCACAAATTTCATTTTTAATAACACCTAGTTCTTCATTATAAACTTAGTATCTCATCAGAAACTACCTGCAGACTAGTTGTTCCACAGCCTTCAACAGTGACAGTTTCACCAGTAATGGCAGCACCAGCCAAGAAGTAGCTAGCACTAGAAGCATCACCTTCTACATAAGCTTTACCAGGCGACCTGGAATCAGTTTCACCATTTGGTTATTCATTCATTCATTCTTCAATCTAATTCTTTTTAAGTTAAAAAGAAACTCTCATTACTTGTATTTCTGACCGCCCTTGACAAAGAAACGATCCCAGCTATCACTATGCTCAGCACTAACACCGTAACGCTCCATCAACTTCAACGTCATCTCAACGTAAGGAACAGAGATCAGTTTATCAACGATCTCGATCTCCACGTCTCCGAGAGCTAAAGGAGCTGCCATGAGGAGTGCAGTCAAGTACTGGCTACTGATTGAACCAGAAAGCTTCACCTGCAAAAAAAAAACATATCAAGAAACAATACAAAGGAAGGAATCAAGGAATCAAGAAAAGCTAATTCACCTTTCCACCGGGAAGGCCACCGTTAGCATTGACACGAACAGGAGGGCAGTTAGTCCCCAGAGTACACTCAACATCAGCACCAAGCTGCTTAAGACCAACAACCAAATCTCCTATAGGTCTCTCCCTCATCCTAGGCACCCCATCAAGAACATAACTGGAAGAAACAAAACCGAACTAAAAAGCATCAAACACAAGATGCGATTCTTAAACTAAGATGCCAAAAGCTCCTTTAACCTTTACCTTGCGTTGCCACCTGCAGCAGTAACAGCAGCGGTGAGTGGACGCATGGCTGTTCCTGCATTCCCAAGGTACAGCTCGATATCACCCTTGGCATCCAAGGAAGCAGGGAATATTCCACCGCATCCTTCGACAACAGCACGGTTGTTTACACTGTCACGTTCCACGTTAAGCCCCAGCTTCTTCAACGCATCGAGCATGTAGTTGATGTCATCACTGTTCAACAAGTTGTCCACTACAGTAGTTCCCTATTTAAATTATTAAAAATGAAACTTTCTTCAATCTCAAGCCTAAAGATGCAGACTTTGTAATATTTAGACTTACCTCAGATAGAGCGGCGAGAAGAAGGATCCGATTGGAGAGAGATTTGGATCCGGGTAGCTTGATAAGACCCGAGATTTCTCTGATTGGTTGAAGCACGATCTCCGAAGCTTTCTCCGCCGTGGAAACGGAGGAAGCTGTTACCTTGACGGTGGGACGAGTTACCAACGTCACACTCTTCTTCAATCCCCACGAGGAAGCTCGAGGCGGCTGCTGCGTTGTCTTCAGCGAGACGGAGAAGGGTGATTTGCTTTGGTTTGATTTGGAGAGGAGATTGGAGATAACACATGGGTTCTGGTGGCAGATCTTGCTAGCTTGCGCCATTGAGATTGAAAGCAAATCGAATTTTTTTACAGGACTCTGTTTGTTCGAGTAATCAAGGGGTCTTGGGGGGTCTTGTAATGACGGCTTTTACAAGAACATTAACAGGGAGTTTGGTGAGGGGGAGAGGAGGGCATCAATCACACATCCTTCACCAACCCACCCAAAACCTCTACGGAGTAGTATGAGCATTTTCTATTAGCCAATACTAATGCGCCACGTCGGATATTTTAGACAGCAAGTGGGAATTTTTTGGTTTGGTAGGTAAGACTTGAGAGAGCTTTTTAGGATCTTGGGTCTTTAAATGGGCCTGAGCAGACTATTGAATCTAGCGAAGTCTATATGGGTTTATATTGCACAGGCTTGGATTACTCTTGCAAAGATCTTCCAAGTGAAAGAGGGTAGTGTGGTTCGTAGTGGATGAAAAGGGAGAGAGCCCAAGAGTAGGGCTTTTCTGGTGGAAGTGTGGTTCAGAGCCGAGTTTATGTCTCAGGTGTAAAGGTCGTTGAATGAAAGAGATTCTGGTCTTCCCTGAATCTCAAGAAATGTATTAAAGCTTCCCACTTTATGTTGTGCAACTTTTACTTTTCTACTTGTTATAAATTATATTTTCCGTAAGCCTCTTGTAATTGTATAAATTTTGTCTTTCGATTCAGGTTAAAAAAAAAATAGGTTTCTTACATTTCAATCAAAACATTTTGTGCAGTTTGTTTCTGCACATAGTTGCATTTGAATAAAGAAAAAAAAAGTAATTACTGTAAACCAATTAAAAAATATATGTACAAGGGGTATTTAACATTTTTTTGTTGGGGTTGGTAGCATAGAAACGATCGGTTCTTTGATTTCACTTTTTACAATACTTTTGATTTTTAAAATTAATAGAACCTGTCCTAAACCCCCGTTGGGTTTGCCCTAATGTTGTGAAAGACATATTTTGTGAAAGTACTCAAGTTGGTGACTAACTCTACATATATTGATTGTGTTTTATATTATTCTGAAGAAGAAATCTCAATAATTAGTTGTTGAAAAGACTAATTAACATCCAGACTCCAGAGGTGTCAAGTCATGCCGTTATTTCATCGTCAGATGTAGAAGTGAAAACACGTAAATTAATTAAGTTAGTTACCACTAAAATAAGGAAGGCTTTTTTGGGCCGTGCTTAAAAATCAACTTCGACCAGGTGATAGTGTTGGTAATCTACCCATAAATCGAGACATGTCTACGTTTCTGCTAGTTTTTGTAACCTTGTACTTCTCCCGTCTAAGTTACGTGGAACGCAGACTTGTTTTGATCGGCAACGTTTCAATCCAGAGCTTGAATGATAAAGTAAACCTTTCAACAAAACTACAAAAGTGTAATTTTTTTAATGTAAAAGTGTAATTTGAATAACACAAATAAACCATCAACAAAAAATGTAATTTGCGCAATTAATTTTTCTGTGGATTATATATATATATCAAATCAGAAATTTGTAAAAATCTTTTTTTTTGGTAACACTGTTTATATTATTAAAAAGAGGCTCAAAGTTTAAGAGGTTACAACCGGAGTGATATTCAACGATATGACGACTACAACCGGCATACTTGACAGTACGATAAACAAAAGGAAAATGATAAATCCTAAGATAGAAATGACAACAGGAGATATTTGCTCAAAGTAAAAAAAAATCCAAAGATAATCTTCATTTGTAAAAATCTAATCAATTAAGTGAGCAGGAAGGAATAAATTAAACGAAGTTATGTTTTGTGTAAACCATGATTTTTTATTATTATTTGGAGGTTCTAGCCAATTTTTGACCTAAAGCATCCCTTCTACGGCGTATCGAATCTAGAAACACAACATCACCAACAAATGCGCTTAAAGGCTGCGGTGTAAGTCATGATTTTTTAAATGTATATTTTCTATTTAGACCATGAGGCTTACTTCTTGGGCAGGCTATATGCTATTTATTTAAACACCAGCGTTTATGCTATTTATTTAAACACCAACATTAACAATGTTTGCGATTCCCGCTGACACGTGACGATCCGTAATTAATTTTATTTTTAAATTTTTTTAATCACATAGCAACAAATTAAAAAAAAAATGTACCTGGAGTTGCTAGAGCATTGCGTCCTCTCGATTTGTTTAATTTTCAACAAAGAAATATACTACCTTAAATCGATATATATGTATAATGTATATAATATAAGATTTCCCCAGTCCGGAAATTTGGTGGTTTAGTTCTACTTCTACCTGTAAAATAATTTTATAATTTTGAGCGTTGGAAAGCAGAAACTGTGACCATATATATTGTCGACTGGTTGCATGCTTGATCGTTACAAACAAAGTTGAACCAATCCTGGTCCTAAGTTTTCTCTTTTGTTTGAGTATGAACATAATAAAATATTATTATTTAACTAGCGAAATTTTATGATGAATCTTGCTTGTGGTGTATCTGACTAAGTGATTATGTACACACAAAATACAAGAAGCTTACCGATTAATTTGTATATATCTTTCCAGGAAACAACATGAACACGTAATATGATTAAACAGAATTTTTTGAATAATTATCGCTTCGTACATTTTCTTTCACCGTTATATTCTAGAATACTTATCAAACAATTTTTTTTTTTGATTTGATGTTCAACAATTGTGTAAATGGCTGGGCTAAATGAGTCGTTTACTTGTTAAACGATAGCAGTGAAACTTCGAAGTTGACTCGACGTCCACGCTTGATTAGCCTTTGAGGATGCATGGCTATTACGCTGTCTCTGGCTGCATATAATTTTATTTTATTTTTATTATTTTTCTTAGAGCATTAATTCTAATGGATGAATTCCTTAGTTGATCGTATAAGTAAAATATTTAATTTAATTTAATTTAATTTTAAATTAATTAAAATCTATAAATTAAAAACAATTGGTAGATAACTTTTTATATAAGAAATTATTTTCGTCTTCTCTTTTCGTTTTCTCTCTTCAAGTTTTCTACATTTATTATTATTAAATATAATAACTTGTTAAGAAATTCCCATTCGAAATGCATATACATTCGATTGTCAACTATTCGAATATTAAACCACATTGATAATGATACGTATAAAATATATATATTGTGGATTGATTAGTTAATTTTTCCCGACTTAAATTAATTTTAAATAACTTTCAACTGCTCAAATTACAGTTTATTGTTATCATTATTATATACTTATAAACAATATTATTATTCTATAAACGTCAAAAAATTATAGGCCAAACAAGGTAAATAATTTCAGCCTAAAGAATATATGACGGCATGACTATTACCAATCCACTGGTTGGTACTTGGTACAGATATATATGAATGAAAATACATCATTTATTAAATAAAAGCATAAAGTCACCAACACATCTATATAAACACATCAATTGAAGAATTCAATCTCATCTTCCAGCACCTCAAACACACAAACTTCACGTTTTCCAAAACATTTGGCCTTATAATGGCTTTTCGAGTTTATCTTCTGACAATTGTGTTCTTATGCATATTCTTGGCATCGACCGTTTCCGGGTATAACTCAAAACACGTGAAAGCGTGGTGCAGCCAAACTCCAAACCCCAAACCATGCGAGTATTTCCTAACCCACAACTCGGACCAAAAACCAATAAAATCTTTGTCCGAGTTCCTCAACATCTCAATGAAACTCGCTCTAGACCGAGCCATCCTCGCCAAATCCCACGCATCCACACTAGGACCAAAGTGCTACGAACCACGTGAAAAAGCTGCATGGGAAGATTGTCTCGAGCTCTACGACTTCACCGTCTCTAAAATCAACAAGACGATGGACCCAAACATGAAGTACTCCAAAACCGACGCGCAAACTTGGCTCAGCACGGCTCTAACCAATCTCGACACTTGTGAAGCTGGGTTCATAGAGCTAGGTGTTACAGATACCGTCCTTCCCTTGATGTCAAACAACGTCTCAAATCTTATATGCAATACACTGGCCATTAACAAGGTTCCTTTCAACTACACGGTCTACACCCCACCCGAAAAAGACGGGTTCCCCTCGTGGGTCAAACCCGGTGACCGGAAGCTTTTGCAAAGCTCAACACCTAGAGATAACGTGGTTGTGGCTAAAGACGGGTCTGGTAATTTCAGGACGATTAAAGAAGCGATCAACGCTGCTTCTAAGAGTGGTAGGTTTGTGATATATGTGAAGCAAGGCGTTTACAGTGAGAATCTTGATATACAGAAAGATAATGTTATGTTGAGAGGTGATGGTAAAGGGAGAACGATTATTACCGGAAGCAGAAGTGTTGGAGGAGGATCGACCACGTTTAAGTCAGCTACTGTCGGTACGTATGGTTACAGACAAAACAAAACAAAAAGCTGAATATTTTATTTATTTTCATAAGATATATGTAGGCTTTACTGTTTAGTTTGCCAATTTTTACGTGCATGAACAACAAGTATACGCGTCCTCTATGTTATACAGATTCAAGATTTTAGATGTTGTCTTTGCTTCTTGTTGGTATTTAGTATTTACAAGCATACGCAATCCTCTATTATTATTACACAAAATTTTACAATGTTTTTTGCTTTCAAAAAACAAAATTTTACAATGTCATTAGCGTTAAGTAAATAAAGAAATTATATGATCTGATTGATAATTCATGAAATGACATAATCTAGACGCATTGTAAATTCAATTTGTATAACTTTCTTTTTTGCGTTTATGCTTGCTTTTTAATATTATTTCAATAAAAATTGAAAACAATTTCTCACTTCGCAAATTTATTGACTAGACTAAAAATAAAATTGATGATTTTGTCTTTTCCTTTGCATTTTTATCTTTTCATTTGTTAAATTCTGCTAGCATTCCATACATTATATGATAGTCTAATAGATTACATGACAATTCAACTGGTTATAGTTAAAAGTAGTAATTACTTTCTACTTTTTTCTTACATAAGTGCAGCTGCTGTCGGGGACGGATTTATAGCACGTGGAATAACATTTAGAAATACAGCGGGGGCAAACAATGGACAAGCGGTGGCTCTAAGATCTGGATCGGATTTATCCGTTTTCTATCAGTGCAGTTTCGAAGGTTATCAAGACACACTCTACGTTCACTCCAACCGCCAGTTTTACCGTGATTGCGATGTTTACGGAACAGTAGATTTTATGTTCGGAAACGCAGCCGCTGTTTTCCAAAACTGCAACATTTTTGCACGACGTCCACCTGGTAGCACCAACACAATCACTGCCCAAGGAAGATCCGATCCAAATCAAAACACAGGTATAATTATTCACAACTCTCGGGTCACCGCAGCTTCGGATCTCCGACCCGTTTTAGGATCTACCAAAACTTATTTAGGTCGACCTTGGAGACAATATTCTAGGACGGTTTTTATGAAGACTTCTCTTGATAGTCTGATTGATCCACGTGGATGGCTTGAGTGGAACGGTAACTTCGCTTTGACAACTTTGTTTTACGGTGAGTTTCAGAATACGGGTCCGGGTGCTTCTACTTCAAGTCGGGTCACATGGCCTGGTTTTCGGGTCATTCGTTCTGCCGCAGAGGCTTTGCAATTTACTGTTGATAGTTTCATTGCTGGTAGCTCTTGGATTCCATCATACGTGCCGTTTACTTCTCGTCTCTAAAGAAATATATCTGTTTAATTCACATATTATATGGTAGTTGTATACGCAATTGATTGGTCAATTACAGAGAATAAAGATTGTTTAGTAAGATTGGAAACTCCCGTATAATTATATAGCAGTTCAAAAATTATGTTTTTCTTCAATTATACTATATTTGTATTTCTAAGATAATTTTATAATATGATCAAAATTAAGGAATCTTAATTTGTTCTACACTTCTATTCGTGTATATATATAAGTTATACATCAGTGATAACATCAATCAGAAAGTAGCGAGTTTCTGGCGAGCAACCAGAGTAATGATGCCCAGCCCTAAGTCTGACAATAGAAATTCGAAGAAGAAAAAAATTAAAGCAAAAACCTTAGTCAAAAAAAAAATTAAAGCAAAAATGCTCTGTAACTTAAAAAAAAAAGGTCAATGAGACTACTGGGTGAATATAAAATTTGGGCTAGTAATACAAACTTAACCATCAGTAAAGACTAAAAAGAGAATAAAAAGCCCAAGCCCACTGGAAAATTTGAGTGAAATGGTAACATTCATAATTTCCGAATACTTCGGTTTCAGATCCTTCCTTTTCCCTCAGAGTCTTTCGAGTCTCACTAGTTATCTGAGAGTACAGAGAAGAAGAAGGTGATCTGATCGGATCTGAAACTGGACGAAGATCGGAGATGACAGAAGCGAGCCTCGATCTGCAGGAATCTGGCTGGGAGGAGCTCCGGAGAGAAGCTCGTAAAATCGAAGGCGATCTCGACGTCAAACTCTCATCTTACGCTAAGCTCGGCGCCAGATTCAATCAAGGCGGTAAACGTTAACCTTCTTCGTCTCCGCTTCATTCATTCATTCATGTTCTTATTATGATCTCTTCACTGATCCACAATGCTTGAAATGTAGAACGGATCATATAGTATTAGGTTTCAGATTTTGAAGAATCGCATTACGAGTCTAGTTTGGTTAAAATTGGTGGTATGTGATTAGGGTATGGTGTTGAGGGTGGATCTCCTGGAGGATCATGGAAGTCGATGGAGATTGAGATTCAATCTTCGCTTGAGAAGTTGTTGGACATTAATGATTCCATGAGTAGATGTGCTGCCTCTGCTGCACCTACAACCTCTGTTACTCAAAAGCTTGCAAGGCACAGAGACATTCTTCACGAATACACTCAGGTTTTTTTTGGAAAATTTCTGATCTCAATGCGACTTGGATTACTATATTGCAAAGTTGGTGTGTAGAAACATAGTGCCACATAGGGAAACATGATACTGTAACACATTGTAGTCCCATAGGCATAACCTTGTGCACTCATGTCGGTTTGGTAGTGATACTTATGCAGTTATATGAAGTTATGTGTGTACATTTTGATCATATTCCAATCTCAGTGTGATTTGGGAGTATGTTGCAAAGTTGATGCATCAAAACATAGTGCTACAAAAGGGAAACATGATATTATTACCCCATTGTTTTTCGTATCGTGAATCCGTGATTAAGTACTAGATGTATCATTGCAGTCCCTTTTTTTTGGTGGAAGGCATAAGCTTTACACTAGTGTAGTGATACTTATGCATCTACAATAGTATGAAGTTTTGCGTGTTATGGGACCTTTCTTATCGCCTGTAACGTATTTTCTAGTGTAAATTTGTAGGAGTTTCGAAGGATAAAAGGGAATATAAACTCGATGAGGGAACATGCTGAGCTTTTGAGTTCTGTCAGGGATGACATAAGTGAATATAAGGTAAGAATCGTATAGGCTTCCTAGTTTAGAGAATGAACATGCTGAGAGTTTTGATATAACGCTTCTACAGGCTTCTGGTAGTATGTCACCAGGTGTGCAAGTGTTAAGAGAGAGAGCTTCAATCCATGGAAGTATATCCCATGTAAGATGATACTTTCTGCAATCTCAACTGTTATATACTGTTAAATAGCTCTCTTTGTGATGTAAATGATATAATGATGGAGGATATACTATAATCAATTTGGCTGCAGATTGATGAAGTTATTGGCCAAGCTCAAGCGACAAGAGCAGTTCTTGGCTCTCAACGGTCTCTGTTTTCGGATGTTCAAGGGAAAATGAAAAATCTCGGAGACAAGTTCCCAGTGATTCGTGGCTTACTTGGTATCTCTCTCTATTTCAACATTCTCAACTAATCTAGTTAAATTATCCTTAAAGCAACTTTGTCTTCTCTATTTGTAGGCTCAATTAGAAGGAGACGTTCTCGGGACACACTTATCCTCTCCGCTGTCATCGCTGCTTGTACCTTGTTTATAATCATCTACTGGCTCTCGAAATAAACAGCATTGTTCATACACCTAAAGCCTGTTAAGACGATCCCTATATCGATTTTGCCAACTTTTTTTGTCATGCAATTTGGTTGAGCTATGTGTTTGTAGGATATAATGTCGCACTCCTAATCATAAAACAGCTTAAAAATTCCAAAACAAATTATTCGCAACATCAAGATCAATAATATCCTTACGACACCAGCCAGGTACTTGTTTTCTTAACCACACACTCATATCCGTCGATGGCCCTACTCTACAGACAAATGTGGTCCAATAAACACCGTGCTCTGTTTTTTTGTTAGATATTTGTTAGTACATATCCCTTTGATTTTGTCCTCTCGATCACAACACTAGTACGAAAAAGCAACCCAACTCATAAATTCATACTTCGTATTTACATTTACATCCGCTCAGGTTATAAAATCTAAGGGGCTCTCTCTTTATTATCGGGTGGGGACACACTTTGCTGCTGATGATCCACTCCCTACATTTATTTTACTACCCATGTCCTACATATAGTTTCAATAAGTGTTAGTCAATTGGTTCATACCGGTTTAATCCAAAGCCCTAAAATCGACTTAGCTTTGCGGAAATTAAAACGAAAATAAGTTCTAGGTAGATTCGACTATGCTAGGATTAGGTTGGCTTTAAACTAGTAGACTCAGTTTTGATTAAACCAGGTTAGTTGATTGTAACATCTCTAATCTGATCCAAATAGATACTAAACGAGGAAAGTAACTAGAGTTGCTCCCACAGATGATTCGTTTAGTGACACTAATTATCGTCTAAGTGAGATTGTAGTTTAGCTTTTGGCTTTTTGTTACATATTGGCTGAACGTAGGACTAGGAAACAGAAGCTTTTTTTTAAAACAAAAGCTTGTTAGATTCTACGCTTCCCAATGGGAGACCATTTCTTACGAATTTTAAGACAATAAGACACTCAAAAGAATCAGAAGAGCTTCTGTTTCTCTTTTTGGTTAAAAGTGAAAAAAAAAATCATTATAACTTTGTGAAGATAGATGATGGTGTCGATAGTATATAGTACTAATAAAACATATTGAACCATCACCTATATTATAACTCACGGATCGGGGATTAAAAAGAACAAATCAAACCATAGAACTGTTCTTCGTACATGTGTAATTGATACATAAAAGATATGTGTGCTATATTGTAACTCTTAACTTTTGATTTACTTGTTTTTTTTTTGTAACTAACTTTTGATTTACTTGTTATAATTGTTAATTTTAGATTCATCTGCGAACGCAAAACCTTAGTGGTGCATTTTTTGTTTGCATTTCGCATTTACGTTTCACGGTTTTGCAAATGTCATTTTATTTAAAATGTGATACTATGATTTTAATGAACTTAACCCAATATTTAGACATGTAAACGTATGGAAGAAAAAAATAAAGAAGTTAATGGTCGTGTTAGTTAAACGATAGTAATAGGATTCTCCAATGGTTTTTTTTTTTTTTCCCATCGAAATTAGGATTCTCCAATGGTTAACGAGGTGCATTCATAAATAACAATTTATCCAACATTAAAAAAATGAGAGAGGCATAGTAGGTTGTGTTTATGTTCGCCGCCTCTAGTCGACTCATATGTAGGCATTTTCGCTAAAATATAGGATGGATTGATGTGACTAATTAAGCATCATGAAATGGTTTAGGTCCTTTAGGAAACTTATACGTCAATGATTATGTAATAACTAAAGTGTTAACAACATTATTATATCTATCAATTAGTGAGAGAGAAGGCTTTAGATTTGTTCAGTTTGGCATGTTGTTGTGCCCTAAAGAAAGAACTGTTAGGAGAGAAAAGAGTGCACGTGGCAGAGAGAAGCCTGCGACATAAAGACAAAGAGACGGACCATAGGGTCGGAGCCGAGGAGCCTGGACGGTCCATAAACATGCTATGCCTATTAGCCTACATGACACTAGCTACCCTGTGACCCTACTACCTATTCTTTATCTGGCTCTCCACTCCGTACTCTTCTTTAATTTAACTTTCTTACTCAAAGCAGTAAAAGGGCACGCACAAGATTAACCTTTTTCTTTAAGTCCTATCACATTTCATCTAATGAAAAATAAGCCTTCTTACTGCATAATTTTATACGGATCAAGACCATATATCGAATCATAGATTGTACTAGCCATATAAACATCAATCTTAGTTCACACGATCTGATAATATATCGATAGATGCTACATGAGGCATTCACAAGTAAACACCGTTATCTTTTACTCACTTCTAGAATTTGAATCCATTCATAATTTTTGTTTTACCCACACTGTCGCTCTCTTGAAATCCGAGAATTCGTTACTCTATAGTCGTAGCCAGGCCAGTTATATATATGAATTAAATACAAAGTGGAATCTTACAACGCCATATTTGTTTTTTGAAATAATACTTAATCTAGATTTTCAGAACTGGAGAAACCCTATAGTATTCATATCTGATACCTTTTTGAAGCACAGAATAAGTAAATGCTGTATTCACACATATTTATGTATGTGTATAGGAATGTGCGTATATAGCAATATTTATAATTAATTTAAATACTATACTTTTGAAAAGCCAATATTCTCTTCTCTGCGCAACAGCCCATTTCTAACTCATCCCTGGTAAGTAGTAAGCATAGGCACAATGTTTATTGTAGTTTTATAACTAGTCAACCGAGTCTCAGTTGTATTTTAATTGATGCGAGTCTTTGTATAGAAACGCCAATTATTTATGATAAATATATTGGATTTGTCACATCGTTATGCTTTTAATCCTTATACAGTGTTGGGCTTTGTACCGAATTATTGATTAGTTTCTAATCTGTTGGTCTTTAGGTTCAAACATGTGGGGTTCAGTTAACACCTTTACAGTTTGGATGCTTGTGAAAAAAGATCAGTATTATAACAAGTAAAGCATAAATATATTATTTTGCAAATGAGAAGAGGTCCCTACACAACCTACTATGTATTACAATCGAACGATTAAATTCAATTTAATTGATGGATATCAACAAAATGATAGTAGTCTCATAGACACGTTAAAATTCCGAAAAGAAAACATTAGAACTATTTCGTAAATTAAACATGAATTTGTAATTGTATATGTACGTATATCGCGTGTCTATGTTCATAGATGTGGTGAGAGTGATTATTTGCTTCATTAGATTGCAAGTACTTACTTTATCATGCGATGTAAAAATAGACTGGGGGTTTATGGCAATAACTTTTCTAAATCAATCAGAAAGGAAAAGAACAAGGAAATGTTATGCACATATTACGTTACATATTTGAATTCCAATATGTATATATATGCATGTCATGTGTGTACTATCTCTGCATTCACATCGCCCAAATTGCGACAAAAGTGTGGGCTAACCCTAACATTATGTACGTTTCTAGGAAAGTAATCAGACAGACATTTTCAAGTTTTCCTTCATTACATCTAATCAGGATAGATTAATAGCCGGCCTTAACAAATATATATAGACCTTCTAACTAAAAATCATTTAGGATCAATTTACTTCCAAGATTTAAAAAACCTTACTAGATGTAGTAAACTGTAAACAGGAGCTTTTCTTTCGCATGTTTTATACATGACCAGTTGCAGTTGTGAGGTATATATGTTCTATATATTGATTTACGATTAGGTATGATAGGATAACATTTTGCCAGTTGTTTACGCAATTTAACACGATTAATTGCATTACACAATCCAATTCCATAACGCTTGAAATTACTGGTAAATATTATAATATTTTATCATTGACATACACGGAATAGCTTGTAATTTTTCGGACAACAAAAATGTATAAATAGTATCATTTTGCAACCAGATGCATAGATACTTTCTTAGACATATATACTTGAAATGAGAATGAGATATATCAGAAAATCATATTTAGGTTTGAAATTAATTACGTGTGGAGTTTTGCTTGTGGCTTTCACCAATATAGTGTTTCTATAAATACGTACATATACATACCGCTTTAAAAACTTTCATTAGAAACAAATACAATATATTTATTGTTTCTATTTTTATATTTCTTGATTAACTTGTGATCTGGTTGATAACTTGATGTGTCATAAGATACGGTTATACGTATCTTAATAATTGTATATGTGAATATAATAAAACAGTGATAACAGGCCGGTTTACTTGAGAGTGTTATCTACATATATAGAACTAATTTACTTGGTGTTCAAAAAAAAAAACTAATTTACTTTCGCTTTCACAGAAAGTCTAGACTTGGATGATTCCCAATATTAAAATGAGTAAAACCAGTCATATAATTATTGACTAAAAGCTAATGATAACACAATCAATAAAAATGGAGCATCATGTTTCTCTCTACATACATACATACATACATACATACAAATATAGTACTATTGTTTAAGGATTGGGCAGAAAATGAAACTAGTAATTTAATAAATATAATTATAAAACAAAATAAAAAGGAATTGTAGAGAAACGAGAAAATGGCAGTGGTAATTAAGGAATGACAACAACGGGTGAATGAGGCGACGCTTAATCACTCCCATGCACACGTCCCTTTCTTCCCCCCACCTCTGCCGCCCCCTCCATAGGGAAGTGCGAATTCGATTGCAAACTTTTTTTATTTTGTTTTTTCTCCTTGTTCTCTATATTTTTAAGTATTCAGTGTATTTTCTTAACTTAAAACATAGCCAAAGTAAAATCCGATTTTTCCCTTCAAAATAGAGTAAAAATAATTATAGAATAAAATTGTTCTAACCTTTTTCTGTTTTTATTCTATTAATATAATAATAAACAAACAAAAAATAGATTACTCTATTTATAGAATAAATTTTATTATGTAGTGGAAAATAGAATATCATTGAAGTTTTATTGACTCCATAATCACTTTTACTCTATTTTGAAGTATTCAGTGACATTCTTAACTTAAAACATAGCCAAAGTAAAATTTGAATTTTTCCTTCAAAATAGAGTAAAAGTAACTATGGAATAAATTGTTATAACTTTGCTCTATTTTTATTCTATTAATATAATAATAAACAAACAAAAAATAAATTACTCTATTTATAGAATAAATTTCATTATATAGTGGAAAATAGAATATCATTAAAGCATTCTTTACTCAACAATCACTTTTATTCTATTTTGAAGGTAAAAATAGAATAGGATTTTTTACAAAAAAAAAAAATAGAATGGGGTTGGACATGCACTTAGTTACACACACCACATTACATTATAATATATATATATATATATATATGTTCACGTGCAAACCTAAATCCCTAAGCTCGTGAATCCTCTGCTATATATGCCTGAATCCTCCCTTGTTCATACTATACACCTTACTCCTTAGATCTAAGCTGTGGATACTGCTAAAGTGGTTTGTAATTTAGCGATCATAGCTATATTGATCAAAGTCAAATTAAAATGTCAAAAAGTGCTCACGTATTACAGACATTCGTCCTTTTGTAGAGGAACGAATCTGTTAAAATCTTCAATAACCTTGTTTACAGAAAAATACATAATGTACTTTTAATTCGTCCGTGATAAACTTACCAATATTTTATTGCGATTTAATTTCATTTAAAATATTTAGTTTTAACAAAAGGTCTTGAAGGGCAGCTATATGTTTTAAGTTTTATTTAGCTTAGATTGTTTAACAAAAAAAAGTTAGTATATATGGACCTTTCTCAATAGTTTTTGTCACTATTTAACAGAGTTGTGGGTTTTCTAGTATGCTGATCCATAAATGCCAATTTTATACTAAGCCAAAATATAATATAATAAAAATTTATTTTGATTGTAAAGCCCAAAATTTTATTGCAAGTTAAGGTTTGAAAGTGATTCAGATGGTGGAATAATGTCCGTCTTTGAGCGATCACATCCTTTAGAACGGTTTTGTCATCAATCTTGTATTTTTGTGACCACAAGTTCATAGAAGATATTAAAGGTACAAGGAATTAATCAGAATGATGTGATTTATAGATACGTTTTCTAGTGAGCTAACCAAATTTCTAATATATATTTACGATGTAGACAATATGGATTTAATTAATAATAACTTTTGCATGTATACATTAAAATGGTCTAGTAATAAGTGATAGCAAGATCCACAGATCAAAGATCACAATTTGATTATATAAGGTACGAATTTTTTCTTACAGAATACCAAGTTCATTAAAGGTGTACTAAAATGTTGACGAAGTAAAACGCGATGCATTGTAAATTCAACTGCATCACACCATTCACAAAACATTGTTGAGGTGCCAATCAATAAAATTTAAGTTTTAATTTTTCTTGAATTTCAAAAGGGGTTATTTGTGAGATAACTAAAAAACAATTTTTTTAGAGGAGATAGAAAGAGAAAAAGATGATTTTGGTTAGTTTGTTAAAAAGGAAAATTTTGGATTATAAGGTGCAATTTATGTTTTCGAATCTGCACTAACAATTGTTTGTTTGGGACTGCTCATTATTTTTATCGTGTTCATTAATATATGAGACCTTAATATATTTATGTAACCCATATTGGAGAGTTTCTCTGTAGGTAAGCTATGTATATTGATATTGTCTAGCTTTAATTCTCAAAAAAAAAAAAATATTGTCTTGCTTTATTATTTTGTGTACTTTAAGCTTATTTAACCAAAGTAAATTTAGAAGACGACCTAGAGGCTAGAGTAAGAGGCTTTTTTGTTTTTTACTCACATTAAATATCTCCTTTTTCCTTCTCCCTCCTCTCGCTCTTTCTCTCTCTATATGTTTCTTTCTTTGTGGTATATAATACACAGCAACCCAACAATCAAGAAGATCAGATCATGGTGGGGTTTTTTATTTTCTCCTTATCAAGAAACCTCTGATCAGTCAAATACCCATCAATCAATCAAATCCCCAAACACTCCAAAAAAAAAAGAGAGGAGAGCTTCCAACTTCAAAGCCTTTTTCATCTTCTTAAAAAATGTCTATGTCGTCTATGTCTTCCCCTTCCTCAGCTGTTTTTTCACCAGAGAACCTCTCACCAGATCCTCTCTCTCCTTCCGAACAGCTCTGCTATGTCCAGTGCAACTATTGCGAAACCATTCTTGCGGTAAATAAATAACCACTATTCTTTACTTTCTCATGTTCTCTTATTAATCTCCACCTTTTCTTGATCTATGTATAATTGGAGTGGTGTGTTATTCACTGTTTCTCTTGTGTTTTATAGGTTAGTGTTCCTTACACAAGCATGTTCAAGACCGTAACCGTCAGATGTGGTTGCTGTACTAATCTTATTTCCGTGAACATGAGATCGCTTGTCCTTCCAGCTTCTAACCAGCTCCAGCTCCAGCTTGGACCTCACTCTTACTTCACTCCCCAAAACATTCTGGTAAATAACAATGTTTAAAAAATAATTCTTATAAATAGGTTCTCTTGTATATATCAAACCTCAAGGATATTTAAATGTTATTGAAGGGGGAGCTGAAAGATGCACCATCAAACATGAATATGATGATGATGAATCAACACCCTAATATGAATGACATCCCATCTTTCATGGATCTTCATCAGCAACATGAGATTCCTAAGGCACCACCCGTTAACCGCCGTAAGAGACTATTTTCTCTCATTTCTCTTTCGTTAATAAAGGACTTACATATTTATAATTTGACTGTAATGATATGATATGCCATTAAGACATGCACAGCTTTTATTATATAACCGTCACTGGATCTAATTTCAAACCATGGCAACTTTGAATCACGCATAGAAAAGATACTTAGTAGAGTTTTTGTATATTTAACGTATTGACCTTTTGTATGCGTTGATTATTGTCTATATATCTTGGATGCTTTCTAGCGTTTGTAAAATTACAAATAAAAAGGGAGACAGATTCATGTATCCCCCGGAAATCTAGTTAGAGAGAAAGAATCTGTGTAAATGTTAGAAGATGAGCTTGACTTTTAAAAAATGATGAAGTGATGATGGGCTAGAGAGAGAGAAAAAAGAAGAAGATAATGAAAGTAGTCTCAATGAGTATTTGTCTCTTTCTGTCTGAGTATTTGTTTCTTCGCTTTGTCTTTGCCGTTGAATTTTACCATTGGCAGCTCCAGAGAAAAGACAGAGAGTCCCATCCGCATATAACCGATTCATCAAGTGAGCTTTATTTAGTTTTTATTAGTAGTATTTACGGACCAATCATTTATGATTTTAATATATTTCATTGTCACATCTTTCTCGTAGGGAGGAGATCCAACGTATCAAAGCTGGTAATCCTGATATAAGCCACCGAGAAGCTTTTAGTGCTGCAGCCAAGAATGTAAGAACCTTAAATTTATTATCCCAAACATACATAGAAACTCGTTATATCCATTGATTAAATTAAATAATAACCAAAAATGTCCAAAATCCATTGGTAAAATCCATACACACAAGATAAAAGTGTAAATATTTTTCAATATGCAACAAAACGCTGGCTTGACAATCAATTCAACGTCTAGAATATTATCAGTTAAGGCATATTGATATTATCCATTTTCAGGGTCTTGTTGCTTCCTTTACTGGAGAAATCATTGATATTAACATCAAACTTAATTTGGTTTAGACTGCAGGCAGAAACTAGGGTTTGATTTCCCAATGCCTATACACTCTCGCATGCGTACATATATTGTGTGCATACTATGTCAGGTTTTAGAAAAAACATGTAGTATACTATAGCTGAGCTGCTGAGATAGGAGTAAAGAGTTTTGTCCGGTTATAACACAAGTTGATATGTGTCTTGTATTTACGTTGTTTATGTGTAATGCAGTGGGCCCACTTCCCCCACATACACTTCGGGCTCTCGCCAGACAATCAACCCGTGAAGAAAACCAACATGCCTCAACAGGTAAACCCTAATCTGTGTCGACATACCAGCTTACATCTTTAAATTAATGTTACAATTTCTATAATGTAAAAAAAAATGTTACAAATATCCTTAGTATCGTATTTTTTTTACTAATGCATACAATTTATTTCTCCGTCACAAGAACAAACATAAAGAATTTGAGTTTATTTTGATCATATCTTAAAAATTGTTTATAGGAGGGTGAAGACAACATGGGGATGAGAGAAGGGTTCTACGCTCCTGCGGCGAATGTTGGTGCGATTCCTTACTAAAGATAAATTTAATCAAGAAGTATTTAAGACTTTGAAATCCAGTTTGTAGGGTTTATGTTGCCCAAAAGTAGGGTTTCTTTTTCTTTCTTGAACTTATATATGTTATATATGCTTGCGTTTTCTTCTGTTGTTGTAATCAAAATCCTGCTAATTAATGAGGTTTGCTATGTTAGTTTTGATATGGTTAATTAATTTTTAGCACACTTTTTCACTTGAATCAGAATTTTAAAACTAAGTGTAGAGTATTTGTTATTAGCTTCTTTGATTTAATTCTACGCCATCGCCACATTTATTAGAAATATCTTTAAATAACTTATGGTTCATTATCAATTTGAACAACACTTTATTTTTCAAGTTGAACAACACTTGAAAAAAATTTATGATCAACCACACTCAAGGCGGATCCTTCTTTGGAGGTTTTGGGTGTTGAGGAGTAGTTGGTGGACATTCTGTGGAAATAACAAAAGCGAAGAAAAGAAAATTAAGTATGATAAGAAGAGCTGTAACTACAAGAACTTTAGTCTTTGAGGAATGTGAAGATACATGATTTCTTTAGAAGAACTTAATTATTATTATTTTGCAGCAATAACTTAACTACTTATATGTTAGTAAAAGAAATATACAAAAGAGATGAGGTTAATTAAGAAAACATGTGATGAGAAGGATTTTTGAAGAAAGTTTTAAGAAAAAAGACTATCTAGCTAGTTACCTTTTACAACTTGAGGGAACCATATGGAATATTAAGACAAGCGTTATGTCTTGTTTGTTTGTTAAATAATTATGAATGGGTTTCACAATCTTCGTTTCAGCATTGTTGTGCCGGAGTATCTCTCTGCTTGGTATGTACCAGATTCAGCATCAAGGTGTATCCATTACACGTAGATGATAAAATATTTATCTTACATTGCATTGGTCAATATTAGTCTATATATTTAAAAAAAAAAGTGCAAGAACATTACAAACCCACAAATCTTAAGAAGAGTCTGCTGATAGAATACAGTATACAGAAACTGAGAGATGGGAAACATCAAAACGCAGGTGTTTCTCAGGTCATGGATTTAGATTGAAGAAGCATCAAATGTAGTCTCGCCACTGTTAGTGATGTAGAGGAAGCCATCTTCATCTTTCTCCTCTTCGTAGACGCTTGACATAATCTCTCCTGTAAGAGGAAGGACATTGTCTACGAATGTGAAGATAGCTTTCTCTGTACTTAGTTTGATTCTTTTGGGAATCACTTTCAAAAATTGACCAACTCTTAATTAGGTCTGATAGGTATCTGCAATTATCAAAATCCAAACAATTAAAAAAAAACTACAAATCTTGTAAAAAAAAAGTTACGATAGGAACAAAGGTAATTTACTTTTTCTTGTCGATGTTTGGGATTACATTTTTCTCAGCCTTTTCCACAATCACCTGCAACAAAACAAAACACACATAGTCCCATAATCCTTTACTGATCAGTACAATGTAAGATAGTAAAACATATATAATGTTCTGTAACAATTCTTGGTAAAATGTTGAGACACTTGTGATCAGCAACATACAAACACATGAATGCCACAAATCAGAAACTTGTGACCAGAAACATACACACACATGATCAGCAACAAGCAAGCTAAACTGCGGATCTTAACACGAGCCATCAAAGATTACATGATCTTGTTCGTGCAGTTGAATGAGAATAAAATGATGGTAGATACTTAAAAAATAGATATAAAGCAGAAAGACAAAGTAATAAACCCTATAAGAACAGAACATACAGGGATTCTGTCAGGGTACTTCTCCACGATCCTTCGAGCTTCAACTAACCTCTTTTCTAAACAAAACACCATCTTGAAGACTCAGAAAGACATACATAACCTTAGATCAAAAGACCAAATCAGTAAAAAAAAATACTAACCGAAATTGTTGTCCAGCTTAAACCTGCTGCTTGTAGAGAATATGTTTTTCTTATTATTCACAAGAGACGGCAATAGCCAATATGTACAATACAAGAGATGTGAACTCTAGGTTAAGACAATAACTAAGTTTCCTAAAGTGATGAGATTGTAATCCCGATGATATCTCTTGTATGTCTCTAACACGCCCCCTCAAGATGGAGGGAGAGCTATCACTCCAATCTTGCCTATGAGATCAAGAAAACGAGCTCGAGAGAGTGGTTTCGTCAAGGCATCTGCTAGTTGATCTTTGGTGTTGACGTGTGACACGCGAAGAGCTCCATGTTGAACTTGACCTCGAACAAAATGATAATCTATGGCAATGTGTTTCATGCGAGAGTGGAATACAGGATTTGCGCAGAGAAAAGTAGCTCCAACATTGTCACAATAGATTACTGGTGCTGATGGTATAGGGACGCGCAGCTCAGTAAGAATGTTGCATATCCAACTTAATTCCGAGGCAGTATTAGCAACTGCACGATACTCAGCTTCAGTCGACGACCTGGCGACTCCTTGTTGTTTCTTAGCACTCCATGAGATCGGATGGCTTCCCAAGTAGATGATGTAAGAGTTTGTTGAGACATAATCATCTACATCACCTGCCCAATCCGCGTCTGAGTAACCATGAAGTATGAGCTTGTTGTTAGCACTGAAGAAAATTCCATGTGTAGGTGTCCCAGCCAGGTAACGAAGGAGACGTTTAGCCGCTTGCCAGTGATCTTCAGTGGGCTGATGCATGAATTGAGAGAGACGATTGACAGCGTAAGCAATGTCGAGTCTTGTGAACTGAAGATATTGCAAGCTTCCTATCAATTGTCGGTACTTTCTAGGATCAGAAAGTATCGTACCAGAGTGAAGTGTGAGCTTTGGATCAGACGCCATAGGAGTGGTAACAGGTTTAGCGTTGGTCATATCATACTTGTGGAGCAAGTCAAGTATGTATTTCCGCTGCGAGATATGTAACCCTTTCGTCGTCCGATGTGCTTCAAGACCCAAAAAATAGTTCAGCGGTTCAGGGTCTTTAACTGAAAATCTTGCAGCCAGTAACTCTAGAATCCTGTTGATCGCCGTGTTTGAGTTCCCAGTGACAAGGATGTCATCCACGTAGACGAGAAGATAAACCAGCTCCTGACCTCGTTGAAGAACGAAAAGAGAGGTGTCTGCAAGTGAATTTGCAAAACCAAGGCTGAGAAGGAACGACTGCAGTTCAGTGTACCATGCTCGCGGCGCTTGTTTCAAGCCATAAATGGCTTTACGTAAGCGACATACATGATCAGGATGGTCTTGATCAATAAACCCCGGAGGTTGATCCATATATACTTCTTCTGTGAGGGTGCCTTGGAGAAAGGAATTGTTGACGTCAAGTTGATGGATCGGCCATGAATGACTCACTGCTATGTCAAGAACAAGTCGCAAGGGCGTGGCTTTTATAACCGGGCTGAACGTGTCGGTGTAGTCATAACCAAGCTTCTGATTGTACCCCTTCGCCACCAGTCTAGATTTACAAGACTTGTGTGTTCCATCAGAGTTGTACTTGTTCTTATAGATCCACCTGCAGCCAATAACATTTTGATCAGGAGTTCGAGGTACCAAATCAAAAGTATGATTGCGCGCAAACGCATCCATCTCAACAGACATTGAGCCTCTCCATTTTTTGTCTTTGAGAGCTTGTATAAGTGTGTTTGGCTCAGCTGGGACTCGGTTAGAAAGAGTGGCAGAGTAGTTGTACTTCGGATTTGGTCTGGAAATATTATTCCTCCGACGCGTTAGCATTGGGTGTTGAACCGGTGGTGGTGTAGGAACAGAGGAGGCACTGTCTGAGGAAGACGAAGTGGCCATGTTCTGAGCAGAGTTGTGTTCTGGCGACGGTGGAACTGGTGATGGGGAGTTTCCTTGCGAGAGCTCCACGCTAGGAGTTGGTGGAAGAGACGGCACCTGCAGGTTAGAACCAGAGCTCGAGGATCCCGTTTGCTCGACGAGTGGCACTGCGTGGGTGGGGGGTTGGTGAAGAGGTATTAAGGTAGCTAGAGGTTCTTGGTTAGGTATAGGTTGGGACGGGTTGGTCTGAGGTGGTTTCGGTTCTTTGAGTTGAGGAAAAGGATAGGAGGTTTCATCAAAGCGGACATGACGGGAGATATGGATTCTTCCAGTATTAGGTTGTAGACACAAGTAGGCACTTTGTGTTGGTGAGTACCCAAGGAAAACACAAGGTGTTGATCGATCGTCAAGTTTGTGATTGGTGTAGGGTCTTAGCCAAGGGAAACAGAGGCATCCAAAAACTCGTAGTTTGGTGTAGTTGGGTTGGACGCGAAAGAGCTTATGATATGGAGAATCCATAGCAAGAACTGATGTTGGGTGTCGGTTGATGAGGTAAACCGCCGTGGAAAACGCATAAGTCCAATATGATTTGGGCATAGAGGCATGTGTTAACAGTGTGAGACCGGTTTCCACAATATGGCGATGTTTTCTTTCGGATATGCCGTTGTGTTCCGGTGTGTGAGGTGGGGTGGTGAGGTGAGATATTCCAGCATCTTGAAGATATTTACGCATGGCAATGAATTCTCCGCCATTGTCGGAGTATAGTGTAGTTATCTTTGTTGAGAGAAGATTTTCCACTTGTGCTTTGAACGCCTTGAAGGTTTCCAGAACTTGTGATTTGAGCTTTAGCGGATAGAGCCAGGTGTAGCGTGTGTGGTGATCAACAAGGACCAAATAATATTTGTAGTTGTCGATTGAGACAATAGGAGAACTCCATAGGTCTGTATAGAGGTATTGTAAGGGGCGAGATGAGGTAATAGTGTTTGTGAAGAAAGGTAATTTGTGAGTTTTATTGATGGCACAATCTGAACATAAAGTGGTTTGTGTTACAGATTTTGCAAAAGGTAAAGAAAATTTTGAAACAATGGACTGAAGAATAGAAACTGCTGGATGGCCTAAGCGGAAGTGCCAGTCGACCATGGTTGTTTTAGGTAAGGGGGATGCAAAGAAGGATTGAAGGGGTGAGGGTTTAGCAGGCCACTCATAGAGCTCATCCTTGGTCTTGCCTTGGAGTAACGGGATTCCCGAGCTGAGATCCTTCACCTGAAAGTGGGCAGGGAAAAATTCCACCGAAACTCTATTAGCATTGCATAACCGATATACGGAGATTAGATTTTTCCGTATGTTAGGTACACGTAAGACATTATTTAAAGTCAAAGAACGTGTAGTGGAAGGTAAAGAGAGGGAACCCGTGTGTGTAATGGAAAGGCCGGAGCCATCACCGATCAGCACTGAGTCGTTACCGTGATACGGCTGATGAAGGGAGAGGTTGTGGAGATCGCTGGTGAGGTGATGAGTGGCACCGGAATCCATTAGCCAAGCATTGCTCGGGTTCTGAGCTGAGGTCGCCATGTTTGCCGTTGGTTGCCATGGACGAAACGGCGCAGCAGCAGGGGCATTTTGAGTCGCCTGAGTAAGCTGGGGACACCTCCTGGCACTGTGACCAAAAATGCTACAAATCTGACAACGACCTTGATATCCTCTGTTCTGTCGAGGCTCACTTGACTGCATCGAGTACGAGTTCTGAGGCGCCTTGGTGCTGTTGTTGTTGTTGTTCCAGTTGCGGTTTTGGTTCCGGTTTTGTTGAAACTTTGGTCGTGCGGTTGCAACGTTAGCGGCGACAGGAACAGAGTTAACAACGGTTGCAGACAAACTCAGCAGCTTGGCCTCCTTGTTGATAAGCTTCTCATGTATCTCTATGATGGAAGGAGATGTCTCGCGGCCCTCGACTTGATCTGTGACCGATCTGTACTCTTCGGGAAGTCCATCAATAACATATTCGATCTTATCTTCATGGTCAAGTGGTTTGCCAAGAAGAGCAAGTTGATCAAATCTACTGGTTAAGCCACGCATGTACTCATCAATAGTTTTGTCTCCTTTGGTGTATTGCTTGAGCTGCAAGCGAAGCTGTTGAATGTGTCCACGGCTTGGTGTTGCGTAGGTGGCGCTGAGAGAGGTCCAAACATCATGAGCAGTCTTAGTGTTTGTAACAAGGGATTGGATGGACGGCGAGAGAGTGCCGATGAGACCACTGTAAATAAGACGATCTTGGCGTCTCCATTTTGCGTAGTCTGGATTTGGGACAGACTGCTCGTTAACCGTTACCATCTGGTCCGGTGGAGGGAGAGAACCGTCGAGGTGGCCAGCTAGATCGTAGCCATCAAGGAGAGCATGAACTTGAAGATTCCAAGTCATGAAATTGGTGGTGGTGAGTTTTGTGACATTGATCATATTGATGTTGAGAACACCATTGATAGTGTCGACTGCTGGAGCGTTAACAGACATGGCAGTTTGGAAGAGAAAGAAAAAATAGAGAAGAGGAAGAAGATGATGGCGGCTCAGAAAAAAGATTTTTAGGGTAATCGTGTGCTCTTGATACCATGTAGAGAATATGTTTTTCTTATTATTCACAAGAGACGGCAATAGCCAATATGTACAATACAAGAGATGTGAACTCTAGGTTAAGACAATAACTAAGTTTCCTAAAGTGATGAGATTGTAATCCCGACGATATCTCTTGTATGTCTCTAACACTGCTTTCATTCATCCTCACTTCTAACGATTTATAAGAAAAGAACAAGATTCAAAAATCAGGTGAGAAAACGAACAGATTATGTAATAGATCAAATCAACGGAAAACTTACAGAGATATATAGGATTGATGTGAGACATGTGACGGACAAGGATCTTGATTTTCGACGACAAAGTCACAAACGCAACCTTTTTTCTTCTATGATTGGATAACTATTAACTACCTAGGATGACTCGTACATTATGTATGTATTCGCTGACATGTCGAGTAACTTGTTACCCCAAACACCTAATTTTAAATTTATTGATGTTCTTCTTACTCAGACTTTTCTTCTGAAGTGGATGGCACGTCTCCATCGGAATTTTTCTTACTTCTGCGTCACGCTTTGCGACTCAAATGAGCTAGAGCAATACGGATTACTGAGCTTTGATGGGCCATATTAAGTTGTAAATGGGCACATGGTCGATTAACTATAAACACAAGGTTTGATACGACGAAATGTAAGAGGCCCATGCCCGATATACTATGAACTACATATCATAATGCTCTCAATGAACATGTTCATTATTGTAATACGACTTTCGTTTTTGTTCATGAAGTCACATGGTGTGTGTGTGTTTGTGATTAGCTTAGTTTCTCTTCGAATTTTGTCAGGTATAGTTAGAAGTTGGGTTAAACCTTCTAGATCAGTTAGAGTCTTTAGTATCCTCCCAGTATTATTCAATAGAACACACATAAACAAATGATCTCTTGGATTACAAAAGTTTTTAAAAGAGGGATATGAAAACCGTAATACAATACTCTTAACACACTAAGTTTAAGATTTAACCAAGGGTGAATGGACAAACCGATAAGACAAGAGAGAACATTCAATCAAATCAGTGTCCTGACACAATATTGATTTTTTTTCTTTTCCTTTTTCATGTCATTTGGGTTCTTGCTGAAGCCACTTCTGAGACTTTGTGGATTGTGTCTTTCAAACTGAGATCATGTCCTCTTCATAATGTATCCCAAGATTAAGCCGATTAGTCCCACCAGAAGAACGTACATGAACGGGATTCCACCACCACTCTGACTTCTCTTGCTTTCACGCTTCAACTTCTCCTGCAATCATATACATATATGTCTTTGTTATCAGATAAGGTTCGTGTTTGGCCAAAAGTGAACACAAAGTTAAAACAAAGCTAGACGGATATATCTATATTATAGAATTGACTGGCGGTATTGGGAAAGTGAAGAAACTTAATCCTGGGATCATGTGAAGGCAATAAAAAGGCTAATGCAAGGGATGAACTAGATTCTTTACTATTCACAAAACTAACAAAAAATCATTGAAACCAGGGAAGCTAGCAATGAGAGTGCTTGTCAAAAACTGCAGGGAGTAGTAGTTCAAAAGTACAGTGATGTGGTGAAATTTTCCTTACCAATTCTTGTTGATGTCTGTTGTTCAGTTGAATCGCAGAGTTCTTTTCCTCCGTGAGCCTTGTGATGAGAGCTCTCGCCTGAAATCACACAAGCCGATACGCATCATCAATTGTTACATGTAACAAGAATGAGAGCATATCACCTAACTCCAACGGTATGTTTCGCCAATTAGTAGCTACTAGGTTTGTGTGTCAAATGCATAAACTGATTAGTGGAAAGCTAAAATCACAGCAGAAGAAAACCATATTCATCAAGACCACAATATTGACATACTAACTCTATAGAGCTAAAACATTGGCCAAAGCTAGAAACAAGGTAAAAAAAATATTTGCGATGATAAACACAAAGGTTATGGTTCTTGGTCTAATATGGCGAGCCATTAAGTTGCTAACAGGCGGAATGGATTTGGATAAGAAAAAATAAAAACACAGTTCCAAAAAGACCTGACAGAAAAAGATGATTCACACTCTCTTTCTGGTGCCAAAGTTAGCTCAGCTTCATGAAAAGCATTACTTAAAAAAGAAATTAAAAAAAAAAAGGTTCACTAAAATACCTCTGATGAGTTTTCCTGAGGTTCAACCCTGTCCACGCTAAATCTTGGAGCCTAAATTCAAACAAGAAAATCAACACGATTATCACCAAAGGAAACGCCTAAGCATAACTCCCACTTAATACTAAAAAGGGGTTTTTTTCTTTCTCGGCTACTAAAAAGCTGAAGTTGGATACTAACAGCAGTAAAATCAGAAGCCCCATTGTCAGAGACAGAAGCTCTAGGCGAAGAGCCCTCTTCAGACCCTTCTTCACGCACCGGGGACGGTGGACGAGGTGGATCAACGTAGACAACTCTCAATTTAGTCTCCTCAACTCGATGCCCTGCCTCTTTACTAAACTAAAGAAACAAAAAAAAAAAAAAACAGTGTAAAGTAACCACATCCATATGAGATTGACCAAAGCTTTTTTTAAATAATACCATCTCAGGAGTAACATCCTTGGGAGTGACTCCAGGAGTAGAGACAACACACTGAAGCAAGAACTTGTCCTTGCACTGCATATCACCTGGAGCTTCCTTTTGCGCTTGCATCGTCACTATATAGTTCCCAAAAGACAGTAATCAAAACACGATTCTATAACGAAGTGAAGAAGAGTGAGAGAACAAAACCTAGAACTTCAGAAGAGGATCTGGGAAGCACAACGCCAGTGTTAGGCCTCACACAATACTTCTTCGGATTCGTCGTTTTTACCTAAATTACAGAAACAAACACCTAAGATACATACAGAGAAGAAGAATCTTCAAAACTAGGTAAGGAGATCTTCTGAGGGATCGATTTTCACACCTTGAAGGCGACGTAATCGTCGGTTTTGTTAGCTAAATAGAGAGAGCAAGAGATCTGTTTCTTCAATTCAACTAACACAGCGAATCACAAAATCAAAATCGATTATTATTAATAAGGAGGAGTACAAATTGAAGATTCGGATATGTGTATGTATGTATGTGAGAGCTTACAAGGGAATTGAAGATCGATAGGATCGATGTCGAGAAGCGCGTTACTCATTCTGATAAGATCTCCGGTGAGTTAAAATCGTTTTCCGGTGAAGAGAGTTTTGGCGTCGATGTATGCAAAAGCTTCTATTGACTCGTGGTGCGTTATACTATTCTAGGGGGTATAATTGTAATTTTAAGGCAGTGACCAAACTCGTTTAAGAAAAAAAGGAAGAAGAGATGACCAGCGTAAACCAGGTGGGCAAACCACGACATGTGGCTTTCTCCTTTCTGGCCTCATTATGCTTTGAAGATCTCCCATGTGTCTCTTTTTATCATAT
The DNA here is from genome assembly GCF_000801105.2 of Raphanus sativus. Lineage (NCBI taxonomy): Eukaryota > Viridiplantae > Streptophyta > Magnoliopsida > Brassicales > Brassicaceae > Raphanus > Raphanus sativus. The sequence continues at coordinate 42,886,949 of NC_079514.1, read as the reverse complement.
AGTACTACTATAATAGTAGTAATGTTCAATTATAAAACTAAATATAAAAATTTCATAGAGAATTTTGATGTTAAATATTTCTTTTTCGAAAGTTTTTCAAACAGTAACCTTTTCACCACCAATAAAAATGTTCTAGTCTCGTTTTAATCACACCCTAATTGATTGTCAAAAAGCAAAAAAAAAAGTTGATTATATAGTTACTATATAAGTAACTAGGGTTTTGTCCGCCCTACGGGCGGGTTAGTAATTGAAAACTTACATAATATGTTATCAATTTTATTTTATTTAATTTGAAAGTGATATATATTTTTGTATCAATTATAATACAAAAATTTACAATTATACATATATTTTAAATTCATAAAGTTACAACTATAAATTTTTATATATTATCTATTTTGGGAAATAATAATATTTTGTTGAACTGGTGCTTTTTTTTATCTCTGTTATGCTTTTTCGAGCATATTTTTTGATTTTTTTTGTTGAAAACTTGAAATACTGATAAATACTCACATACTATAATTGACTTCACTATTAGTTTCAGAGAATCTAATGTTCTTGGTTGTTTGTAGAGAAAATGCTGGTGTGAAAGAAATAAGGTATACATATCAGAGAAGCTGTTGTATATGTAAATATTATTTATTTTTTCGGCTTAAAACCATAAAATAAAAGGTAAAATTCATTTAAATACCATCTCTTGGCTTTTGTGGTTATAGGATATGTTGAGAGAAGTGCAAATACACCTCATAGTTTTTGGTATGTCATTCATAACCTGCCAAACTTACCATATGATTCAAGTGTAAGTGAAGATAATTTAGGTGCTAGAACACACATATGTAAATATATTGGTATTGTGTAGGTACTATGTATTCTATATTTTTCAAGTCTAAATGTTTCATCCTTGAATTTTTTTACTTTTTCATATTATGATACATACGAAATAGTTATCTCCTCTGTGATAAAAACCATCGAAGAATGCACAAAAGGTGTTATCTTAAAGCTATTTGACTCAAACTTTGAGTAAGTTTTCAACAGGCTCAATCAAATATTTTCCATGAACTCTTTATATGTTGTCAAATCAAAGTTTTTAATATTTTTCTCGATTTTTTTTTCAACTTCAAATCTACTGTATATTAGTTAATCTTAGGTATATAAATGTATATTTCTTATTGTTCATATATAATTTTAAGGAATAATACTTTGTATCGGTGTACTAATAAGCAATTTTATAACCAATAATGTTAGCTTGGTTGATTTAACAAATAATCAAATATTGCTATTGTACTCTGGTATTTATATTTGATGTGGTTTGTATACAGTTTCCAATATGTCACCATGTCTTATTTATAGTTTTAGGTTCTGTTATTTGAGTTGGTAACATCATTAAAGTCTACATACTTTCGTGCTAACCAACGGATTATAATTGTTTTAACAACAATCACAACATACCGGGATTATACCGGGATTGATTGAATGAATTTTAACTTTATATTTTTTGCTATAAAAATAATGTCGGAGTTCTTTACTAAGCTATACATTTTTTCTGCTGAATCTTGGTTGCTGTTTTGGAAGGAAAAAAGAAGTATTCTGACTGTAAATTTTCTGAAGCCAATATATAAGTGATGTAATATTTTGTTTTCTAGATCCCATGTAATAGTAGTTTTAAAAATCTTTGAAAAGCATGACTGGGAGAGATTTAATCTCTTTTTTTTTGCTAAGAAGAGATTTTGAAATTAGCTGTGAAAATATTTTACATCCCTTCTAAAGAACTTGCCAGTCGTCACCATCATCAGTCATATATCACGAAGAAGTAATAAAAATATACTCTAAGCAACGTATAAACTATTAGACAAAGTTGAAGACAGCTAAGAGTCATTGTTTCAACAGAAACCAAAGGTTCACAATTTAAGCAAAAAAAACAACAAAGGTTCATATCCACCTTAGATGGAATTCAAGATAAGGATGCAAAGATAGTTAGATCGGATCATAAATGTAAAATATGGTATATATTTTTAGTGTAGATACGTTGTGTAGAATTTATTTTACCTCCTCATAAATTAGAACAATCAAGCATGAGGATAGGTGGAGAGACATGAAGAACTTAAAAGAAGATTAGTTGCAGTCTTCTGATAATCTCTTGCGCCTCAAATCGTTATGCTTCAAATAACATTAAGTATAAGGCTATGCCGCATCACCATACGTCTGCAATCTAGGTGCATGTGACGCCCGCGTTATTCAGACAGCTAAAAGAATAATGGAGTAGCTTGTTTTAACTCTAGACAGAGGAATTGGTCTCATGGCCACATACTTTGCCATCATATTCCTGCTGAAGAAGAACATCTGTTGCGATATATGCAGGAGCACCAACAGTTGTTAGATAGAGAACAGTGTGCCCAATAAACTGTAAATATCACACGCAGAAAAAAAATGCGAGATGAGTTTGATTTTTTCCTCTATTTGTATATTGGTAAAAGAGGCATGTTGTCTCTAAAAATGTTACTTCTTCCTAAATATTTTGGCGGAAACACAATATGCTTATTTGTTTGAATACATATTAGGATAGCTCTGTTTCATATTAAATACAAACTAGATTTTGATCCGCGCTTTTGAAGCGCGGGATATTTTACGATGAAAAATTTCACTAATAATTTAACAAATATTTTGGTAATTTTTAAAGAGTGTGTATTTAAAATATTTTTACATTTAAATCAGTATTTTTAAATTCAATCCGATTGTGATTATACCGGTTAATCCGGAGATCTGACAATTTAATTTATGTTTCTAAAATATTCATATTAAAAAATCACTAAAACTCGAAACTAACCGATTGAACTGATGGATGACCGATATATAATCTAATTGGATTTAAATTGTAATAGTTTCATAATTTGTAATCTTATAATCGAAATTTTAAAGTTCACTATTTTGAAATTTATGAAATTATGACGTTTCTACAAAAATTTAAAGAGAAAATATATTGTTTGGAAACATTGATAGTAGTATAAATAAATAAGTATATTGTTTGGAAACGTTGATAGTAGTATAAAGAAATAAGTATATTGTTTGGGAACATGAATAGTACTATAAAGAAAGAAACATTAGTGATTTAATGTATGTTTAACTATAAAGTATAAAAATGTATTTAATTTAAAAACTTACAAAATAAATGTTAGGTCCAACATAATGTTTCTGTTTTAATAAGATAGATTAATTTACTTTTAATCAGTTAATTAGGGAACAATTGGCTAACCTGGTATATATGAAGCTGAGCTGATTGCCACCACGAAAGTATTCCTCCAACGGCTGAGGATGATACTCCAATATTTGTGTTTTCACAGATAACTAACCCATTAGCATCATCCAGAGGAGAGTTTGAAACTACAGAAGAGATATGAGAGGATCAAAACCTCTCTGTAGACTCTGAATTCATATTTCATCCACTTCTTTATCTGAAACTCAAATTCAAGATTTGAGATTGGTGTGTTCTATGAACTTTACAGGCAGCTAAAGTATTGAGTAGCCGGTGTCTGCAAATATTGACCAAAAACTAAAAAGCAGCAAGCATAGAATGACAGTTTTTTTCTTCCGAATAACACAAAGAAGAACAATACAACACTTTACACAAATCAGAACTAAAACACTATTAACATGAGTGGTTCATTCTGTATTAATATAGTGTTTAACTAATCGTAAGATACTCTGAGAATTTGGAAAAAACTTGGAAACAGAGGAAGAAAAAACCTCAGTCAGCAGAGGAGGCCGATTAAGTTCCATCTCTTCAGGAATCATTTGGGTCCTCAGAGCATTGACTCTGCAACGACAACAAACATACAAAAATCTCCATAAGAATTGGGAGCAGAAGAAATTTTCAATGAAGAAGTGAGAGATCTAACGTCCGTTCCGGAGATGGTAAGAGAGCTGAAGTGAGAGTTGGAGAAGATTGATGGGCGAGAAAAGAGATGGAGCGCAGAGGAAGACGTTTGGTCTCGAGCGCGAAGATCTCCATCGGTCCGATGCAGCGCAAGTTTCTCGATCTCTCAATAGTTCTCGGGAGATAAGGTAATGGAGCGTAGAAACCGATAGCCCATACTGATTTCGGGATCTAAGTTTGTTGATCCTGAAATTGATCTCATTCGTTAGAAAATCTGAGCAGTGAGATTCAGAAAGCAAGATTAATTCTCAGAAGATCTTTCGAGAGCTCTCTATTAAATGGTCTCTGCAAGAAGATTCAATATAATTTATGTGAGGAAAGTCTGAGAAGATTAAGAAATTAGGGAGAACTTTAAAATTAGGGAAACTGGATCGATTCAACTTATTAAAGAGTACAGTCAATCATAAAACCCTCGGCGAGAAAGCAATTTAAAAAGAAGAAGACAGGTGTTGCTTTCTCCTCTCCTTATTTTATGACGTGGCTCAAGGAGAAGAGAATTGAGCTTTTCTTTATATATAAAGATTACAGCAACTTGTTTGAAGAAATGCAACCAGCTAGAATATTTGATTTTGAATAAAAAGAGAGTCAATACTCCTTTTTCAAATTTGGCTTACAAACATGTTGTGCTTTTGTTGATAATTCATATTTTGCATACGCTATATTGACACAGCTATACAAATATAAATTTTTAGACTTATTGTGTACTAATAATCATGGTTCCTAAAGTGTAGTAATGTTTGTGGATTTGGATATTAATATGCGATTAGAAAAGTATTAAAGATGGATTAGAACAAAAATTCAAGTTTGTTTAATTAAAATAATAACTAGATTTTGACCCGCGCTTGGAAGCGCGGAATATTTTACGATGAAAAATTTCACTAATAATATAACAAATATTTTGGTAATTTTAAAGAGTGTGTTTAGAATATTTTTGCATTTAAATCAGTGTTTTTTAATTCAACCCGATTGTGATTATACCGGTTAATCCGGAGATCTAACAATTCAATTTAAGTTTTTAAAATATTCATATTAAAAAAATCATTAAAATCCGAGACTAACCGATTAAACTGTTGGATGACCGATATGTAATCTAATTTGATTTAAATTATAATAATTTCATAATTTGTAATCTTATAATCCAAATTTTAAAGTTTATTATTTTGCAATTTATAAAATTATGACGTTTCTACAAAATTTTAAAGAGAAATGATAGATATAAAATAACTAAGATTAATTATTGTATTGTTTGGAAACATTGATAGTAGTATAAAAAATATATTGTTTGAAAACATTGATAGTAGTATAAAGAAATAAGTATATTGTTTGAAAACATGGATAATAGTATAAAGAAAGGATCATTAATAATTTAATGTAGGTTTAATTATAAAGTATAAAAGTGTATTTAATTTAAAAACTTACAAAATAAATGTTAGGTCCAACAGAATGTTTCTGTTTTAATAAGATAGATGGCAAGGGACCCTATGAGTTTTAATGGGCCTTGGAATAGATTAATCTATATTAATGGGCCTTGGGATAGATTAATATATATTAATGATCCTTGGAATAGATTAATCTATATTAATGGGCCTTTACTCTTCTCCTCATTTCATTCTCTTCGTTTTTAGCTATGAAAGAAACCACATATTTTGAACAAACAAAAAAAAAGAAACCACATATGCTTGATTCTCTTGGAATCTTTGAATTCTCTTTGTCCAAAGACTTCAACGAGTATCTAGTAATTTACTTTTGTAGCCCTACATTTTGGTCACGGTCAAGGTCATTTTGGTCACTTTCATCTCTAAATTTCACAAACGTCCCGGCAATTTCTTACTTTCCTTGTGCACGACGGTCTCTCGCCGATGCGATACACGGTCACATCAAAAGCATGCATTCAAAAATAAACAAATAAATCAAAATCTTTTTTAAAGTAATAGGGGAAATGTTTTAAGATCAAGGAATCAACCTTAAGTTCTAGAGTTTATACTTTATACCTTGAAAAAAGATAACATGAAATCAGCAAGAAAACATGTAATAACCAAAGGTCCGGTCAAAAGATATGGAAACCCAAAAATATATACAAAAAGTACAAACATATGACTTCAAAAACCGAATATGCTTAGGATTTTTATCTTTTTTTTACATCAACAACAGCAACAATAATCTAACCTTTATTTTTCCATATCTCATCTCTTTATTACATGCCACATTCACAACACTTCGTCACGCCAAAGCTAAGCATATCCTTTTTCATATTCTATTTCATAACCACTATTTATATGCCTCTATATTAACGTCTTCTTCCTCCTCCAGATCTCATTATAATACATTTCTTACCCTTCTTTAAACATATACACCTGTTTTAATGAAGTTCGGTAAGAGGATTAAGGAGCAGATACAGGAGTCGTTGCCGGAGTGGCGCGACAAGTTTTTGCGTTACAAAGAACTCAAGAATCTGATCTCTTCTCCTGCTCCAGCTGAATCTATCTTCGTCTGTTTGTTGAACGCCGAGATTGAGAAGTTTAATGCTTTCTTCGTCGAGCAAGAAGAAGATTTCATCATCCACCATAAGGTATAAATAATACATTCTTGTCGGGTTTACCGAGTCCACTCAACCGAGTTTGACTCACTACAAAGAGTTTTGATTTTTTAGCCAATCACTGATCTAACTTTCCACCTATATAAAAATGTATGATAATAAACCATTTCCATTGGTTGTTAAATATTTTATCATTTTAACATTTGTACCAAATAAGAAATATTATAAAATAAATATAATAACTATAAATGTGAATTAGAATTTTCAATAGGGTCCGAATTTATTATATGAACAAAACTAAAACGAGACTTACAATAAGAACATGACATGAACTTATAGTAAGTTGGGTAAAGGACATTTTTTTGTCCATCTTGAATGATATTTATTTTTTTGTTTATAAAATAAATAGTATTATTTTAATTTATGTGCACGATTGTAAAACATGAACTAATTAAAAATGGAGTGAATATATTATATGCAAATTTTCTTAACTAATTAATGTGTATTTGAAGGAATTGCAATATCGGATTCAGAGATTGGTAGAAAAATGTGGAGACAATGATGATGTAATGTTCAGAGAAGAGATTGGTGAGATCAGAAAGGATATTGTTAACTTCCATGGGGAGATGGTACTTCTCGTTAATTACAGCAACATAAACTACACTGGTAATAAAAGTTACTTTTAACTGACAGAATCTTTACTTCAAGTGTGTCTGGTCGGAAAGAGAATAAAACTTTTTTATTACAGGGTTAGCAAAGATCCTGAAGAAGTACGACAAGAGAACAGGAGGAGCATTGCGATCGCCGTTTATCCAAAAAGTTCTTCGTCAACCGTTTTTCAAGACTGATCTGGTGTCGAGGCTTGTAAGAGAGTGGGAGACGACGATGGACGCGATGTTTCCGGCGCTGACTAGGGAGGTGGAGGGATACGAGAGATCTGCGGCGGTAAGTTCGGCTGCGGCGGGAGAAGGGATATTTAGGAATACGGTTGCGGCGTTGATGACGATGAGAGAGATGAGAAGAGGGAGTTCTACTTACGGTGCTTACTCGCTTCCGCCGCTTAATCTTTCTGATTCCGATCTTGTTTTACGGCCGGTCCACGTCCCTTCTCCGATACCTATTCCTTATTGATAAATCTTTATAGATATTTAATCACACGGGAAATGGACTTATCATAATATTTGTATTTTTTCGTTTGACTTACCCTAAATCACATTGAAAATGGCATTATCTTAATATTCCGCATTATACTCAACCGAGTTTAAACATCTGATAATTCTAAATGTGCTCTGAGAATATCCGGATTTGTATTTCATGGATAGCCAGACAGCTTTCGCTGGGGGGACTACAACTTATTAGCTCTGTTATTCGCTTTTAGGTTGTCTAAGCAACGTATTAAGGAGGTTGATCAGTTATGTTCTGAGTGTCTCTACTCTAGTCATGACCAATAAGTAGATTGAGTCAGTCAGCCTTTGGATGGATTAGAAGGACATATACAAGATTCTCAAGGTTTCTGGCTTGACTATAAGAATAAGATACTAGAACTAATCTTTCCATTTCTTCATTCGAGAAGTATAGTTCACTTGCATTAATATCAAACCAAAGTTGTCAAAAAAAAAAAAAATATCAAACCAATAAGACTTTGATAAACTACACCATCATAGTGGTTTAGAAGCAATAAAAGATTAAACTCGAGCAGAGTACTTCAATCCAAAATCCAGACTTGGCCTTTAAAGAGCAGTTAGTTTAAATAAAATAGAAGCTAGTACTATAATTGTTTTTCACATTAGTGGTTGCTTACTGGGGTATATTCTGTATCGTCGTCATAATATGAAATTATTTCTTCTAGTTATATATGGTATGTATTTTGTTCTAATGGTGACGACATAAAGTATGCACCAATTTTCAAATAATTAAATTCGGATCCGTTACTAATCTGCCTTCTCGAAACGGCACCCTTTCGTTCTGTTCTGTTTGGTAATTGGTTAAGTGCGTGTAGTAGTTTCTTCATTAAGCCGAAGAGGTGAAATATTGGATGAGATGCAGAGATATGTTTTTGTATTATTTTAAAAGGTCAACTTCCTTTTCATTTGTCGAACGTTTGGAACTGGCCTTCTATAAGATCCTCGTACATTGTTAATCCATTCTTTTTAAAAAAGTAAAGGCATGCAACTTTGTACTAGAAACTTTGCAGACTTTAGTTAGACTAGTTAACAAAGCTTGTAGTTGAAAGGTGGTATTAGTCTAGAGCATATATTTGTATTCATAAATGTTGAAGTTTCTAGATGAGCACAGAGCTGTATTCATCAAAAATACTAGCTTTGTATTATTCATTTGTTTGCAAAATACAATACGATTAATTCTAAGCTAATTTAAATGATGTAAGAACAAAATCAGCTAACTTAGATAACGATTAACAAGCTAAGTTGTTTCGAAAAAAATCATATTACATATAAAAATGCCGTTAGTTTTCTAGTTTATGTTCCATCTACTCTATTAAAATAGAGTCCTACTATATATCTACTGTTGGAAGTTGTTTTTAATTTTTATACCCTTACTAGAGAGTTACACGTGATATTACGCTGCTTAGTGAACTAATCAATATTATATTTGAATCATACCACTATCGTGTAATAAAACCAAACCAATGTTATGACTGTCAATTAAATTAACACTGGACCGGTTATCTATTTTTCCTAATAATCAGTGATCAGGTAAGATCTAAATTGTTCGGAAATCTTGAAAATCAACAGCTTCCAACTACATATATCGCTTCCACTATATACTATAAAAGAACCTGAGAAAACAAATTATAAAAAAACTTAGGCATATGAAACACTAGCTATACTGCTCATTATATCTAATCTATTAGTTTAGACTTAGAGTTATATTTTAATCTATTCATAAAAAAATTATTTAAATTTGGACTTATACAGTTTTCATTAATAATATATTGGATATTAAATATATGAATCTGAAAATTCGGTTGCACTAATTCATACATGACCAATATTTTTACCAAATGACATTTAGTTTCAAAATACCAAATTTTATATCTCTAAATATGAAATACACAATACAATATAATATACCTGAATTCAATTCACTATATCTCTTTACATTTCCCACTCTACGTTAGACTATTCAAATATTTTATTATCAAGATTTTAATGTATGTGATGGTAATTAATAACCGTTTCTATAAAGAATTGGTTTAACCAGCGTTTTGAAAACTAGATAGGATATTGATTTGATATTGTAGCTAGGTCAATGTTTGATATTAAAACAATAAGAACTTTTTGTCGAAACCTTTTTAAATTTTGCAAATTTTTTATTTCTTAACTCAAATTTTAAAATACCGATTTTTAATATTAAATAGGATCATAGGTTTTAAGAAGTTTGACCGTTTTTAATTGGGTTTGCTGGTTTAACTCAAATCTGGTTTTTATACAATACAAAACTGGTTAGAAGAACGAATCACCGTTCGACTGGCCGGTCCAGTCCAGTTTTTAAAATACGGTATATTGTAATGAATAATATTATAATCTATCATGTATAAAATTAATAGATGACTATCACATCACATGTTATTTTTAACCCAACATATAATCCGTATATTGTTACTAAAAATTATAATAGCCGCAAATTATGGCTAATATTTAATAACTAATCAAAAATAAAACTAATTGAAAAGAAATCATAACAAATCAAGGAAATGCTTAAATTATGGTTTCGACACAGATTTACTAAAACAAATTTATCGTAATATTTATATAAGAAAAAATAAGATTTACTAACAAACAAATAAGTAACTCAACTATAAGCCACACATTCTACATTGTTATCAAACTTAAGTTTAATAAAATTGTAAAAACATTTTAACATCATTTCACAGAAAATAGTCCCGCGTTTTAACGCGGGTTAGAATCTAGTTCTCTCTTAAAAATACAACTAGTAAACATAGCTTTCGCTGCCGTTCGGCATTTCGGTTCAGTAACACGTACAAGTATATACATGCAAGTATGCAACGTCTTCAATGAGCTTTTCTCACCATATATCCCCATCACATTTATAGTTGCAACAAAATGTGTATTCTTAGACTGCGATTAGCGTCACAGTCTAATCAACAACAGGTTGTCACAAGCTAAATAGGAAAATATTCCGTAAATACTATTTGATCGATCGTCATGATCGTGTTATTTTGGGAAGAAAAATTGCAATATGATTTTCCGAATTCTTTTCCAAATACAACGCGTTAACCAAAGGGACATCCATCCCGATTGGCATTAATATAAATGTTGTCGAGACTTACCTAGCTAGCCACCTTGGGTATATGCATTCAGAAAAGAAGAACACTTGTAATATATACTTCTTTTTGTTACCAGATGTCATATATTCCGATGTTGCTATCTCACTTTATTTGTGGTTTACCCCTCTTTGCACTGCGTGCGATCTGCATTTTTTTTGTTAGCTTTATACCTTTGACACCTCTCTCTTCTGGTTTTTTAAAAATACATATCATAGCTTATAGAAGAGTGACGTTTAAGGACATTGCCTTCTTTAATATGAATTTTATGGAAATGTAATCTTATATTTTAACTTCACCATTCGCACTATTAAAAAAAAAATTAAGTAAAATACATTTTCCTTAACTTCATAACTTAGTCTACTGTGTTTTCTTTTTGTTGCTGTTGTTGTGCGTGTTAGCTCTTTTTCATATACGAGTACCAGAGAGGATGATATTCGTGCCTATTAGTAGACGTAACTAAGCAAATGCATGAAATGGTCTTGCAGATTTGAGACAAATAATAATTCACAGAATAGTCCGTTCCATTCATAAACCATAATCATTCAAAATCTGTATTAAAATACTCTTGATTTTTTTTTTCTTGAATATTCACCAAACAAAGAGAAAGAAGTACCCTTGAATAATTTATGTTTAGAAATGAAAATGGGTTAGTGAGACTTTGTAAGCACTAAATCCAAGTGATTAGCGAGTAACCACCAAACAAAACATGGAATAATGATTTTTCTTTGCGAACACATTAAATCCTAGTGAGTAGCCACCAAACTGTGGAATAAGACTAGTTGAACACAACCACTTTAAATCACAACTTTGTTGATATCTACTGGGTGGTCATTATGAACATCGGTCACTGGTTTTTTATTCCAAATCATAAGTAAAGAATAAAGTATACGTGAAGAATAATTCTAAGTTGGTGGTAGTTTCAACCCCAATGGCCAAATTTGATTCTACAGTGAAAATGATGTAGAAACTAGACAAAAAAAACAAAGTTGATTTTTTCCTTTTTAGATTTGACTTCCATTTTTAATAATAGTAGGCTAAAGAGATAGATGAAGTGGGCACTTCTATAGCTTCTAAAATCATATAGAAACTAAGAATTTATAGTTACAAACAAAAAAAAATACTAAGAATTTATATAATTTGATTACCTAAACATTTTAAGAACTTTATAATAATAAAAAAAAATTACACAATTTTTTCTTCTATTCACTAATGAAAATTCAATGCTCATTGATTTAGGCCAACAAGACGTGAGAGGCTAGTAGTGAAAGACATGGCGTTAGAACATGTAAAAGTAGCCACCATTGCATTTAAAATTATAAATCATAATAATAACTAAAAACAAATAAAAACATAAACTTGTTTTTAAAGTTCGATCAAACCAAAAAAAAAAAAGAATAATAATAAACCGATAAGATCACGCAAAGTCTGTTTGTTACCTTTTCTGTTTTTCACCATTCATCAAACACCACAGAGGGTTCATGATCTTCTTCGTTTGGTGCAGGAAGGTTAAGATCTATCATCCTATGATCTTTCACTTCTTTAGGGATTCGGACAACACCATTCACAGACAAGACTCTTCCTGATACCATGTTGTTGATCCCGTGTGACCTCTTATGACCTCCGAGCGCTTGTCCTGAACTGAAAACCCTAAAACAGATCGGACATTGGTGAATTTTCTTCTCACTGACTCCTCCTCCAATAACAGAGTACTCTGTTTTCTCATGCTCTGTTTTCGTGAAAGTCTTGTTCTTTTTGTGGCTTGCTCTGTGTCCTCCTAGTGCTTGATAAGATTTGAACACTTTACCACAAGTCTCGCACTTGAATCTCCCTCTTCCTCCTCTGTTCTTGCATTCATGATCTGACTCATCGTCATCATCTTCTTCTTCTACTACAGTTTGCTTCTTCTTCCACTTGTCTCTCGAGAGCATAATGAGACAAAACGCGAGATCTTCCTCCGTCGTTGTGTCGGAAGCTGAGCTGTGATGATGTTCTGTCTCACCGGCTTGGACCGTTTTGAGCTTCTTAAAGTCGAAATCGAACGATCCGAGTTTCCTAGTTCGCTTGGATCGTCTCCGAGTTGGGTTAATATTCCTGGAAGACTCTGTTTCGCTTTCGGAGATACCAAACTCCATTTCTTTATCATCAACACGAGTACTCTTAAGATGATCTTCTTCTTCTTCCTCATCAAACGAAGAAGAAGCATCAGACTCTGTCTCCTCGCTGAGTTGACTCGGTGGCCGTTCCTCTTCTTGATAAAGCTCACGTTTTGAAGAAAGAGTAAGCATGTGAGATCTCATGTGACCACCTAAAGCGCTTCCGTTGATGAAGCTCTTGAAGCAAAATCTACACTTGTATCTCTCCATCTTCAACACCAAAGAAGCTTCTTGAAGTTATTATCTTTCACAAAGAAGAGAGAAGGAGAAGAAGTAGAGAAGCTACAAAAAGAGAGTACGTGACAAAGGCATTCTTCTTCTGCAGAAGAGAAGAAGAAGAAGAATAAAAAGCAATTAAACTTTAGAAATTATTTTATTTTTAACTTCCCTTTCTTTGTCTCACGCTATATTTATAAAAAAATCTTTAATTAATCGATCAAAGAAACTGAAGAGAGTAAATTTTTGTTTACTTTTGACAAAGTGTAACATGCGAGTTTTGCCAGTTTCTGCAAAAAATAAATAAAATATAATTTCTTTTCCCATAAGGCCCTTCTCATTAATCGGATTAAAAATAGTAAAACTTCTATTTTAACACCACCGAATAGTCCGAAGCAACGCGGCTTTGTTGTCTATTTTCAGCGCAACGTTTTAATTTCACTGCGGCAAAAAAATAATTAATTACCATCTAGTAAGGGTGCTCTCGGTATTTCAGAGCCTTGTAACGATTCGGACCAGAACAAAGCGTTGTCCGAACATATGACGGGAGAATGGTAACATAGTTATGGCTGTTAGTTTTTCAGTTTGTGACAGCCACGTACTGTTTCAGACCACGGTTACATAACTTATCCTCACCCACTAGTAATTTTATCTTTCTAATGTAACAAAACTAGAACTAAATAAATAAATTAATTTTCAGATTCTGCTTGCCTTCCCCCTTTTTCATGAGTTTCGCCAACTGTTAGTGACGATATCTCTTACCAAGTTAAAAGCCAGCATGATTCTGATTATAATACCTGACTTAATCGTCTTAAGAGTATAATCTTAAATTAATTCCATTAATCACTGGAGTTAAGACGATTAGGAATGCCACAAATTGTGAAAAAAAGATTGGATTTCTCCTTTGATTTTGGATCTTCAAAGCTAGAAACTAATGAGAAAAAGTCAAGAGGCCATAATTTCCGTTTATCAATAACACTACCACACGTTCTTGTTTAATAAAAACAAATACTACCAGCTACAAAGTCCATTAAACTTAAAATGAAACTAAAGATTAGCAAAACAAAAAGATATAGTAGGACTGTAGGAGTAACCAAAAAAGTATAACCTGTTAAGCTACAAACGCATTTAAATTTGGACCCACTAAAAATTGATGTGTTTAGTTTAATACACACCTAACCATCTCACTTTCTTTTCTCGTAACACTGTTCTAAACGTGATCAAACGACCAACACAACAATCATGTGATATTTTCCAATACATTGAACTGATCATTCAAAGATCAAATCAACCATAACTAGTGGAAAAGCTTGTACAACTAGAAGTTAGAGTTTTACTTGCAAACAACACTTAGTGTGCATGGTCGATCACAAATCTTTAAACAAAATTAAAGTCATACGTTTGACAAAATTTTCGGTTACAACAAAACAATAAATGTACTCAAAGAACTTACTTAGTTAGGCGATTTCACACACAAATGGCTTTTCAAACTGAAATCTAGAGATGTTAAAAATCAAGGTTATGGAAGCAATTGGTCTACGCAAAGTGTAAAAGTTGAGATTCTTCTTCAATGGCATGACTTTTAATGGTGGTGCCAAACCACTTACGCTACTCTCTTAAAGAAACAAAAAAAAAGTTCATCACTGCTTTAAACTTTTCCGTTGACTTGTCCGTTAGAACTTCAAATTAATATTTCATTATGAATAAAAAATATGCAAGTATAAGTATGTGTTACTTATTGTCAACTCAGCATACAAACATTGGGTTATCAGACGGTAATGTCATTTTTATCCATAGATTAATCACATGTGTCGATGGATGAATTGAAGTATAGCAATACTTTTCATGAAGTCAACTCATACTAGTCGTCAATTTTACGGAAAACATAATATAGATCATTTGGGTTGATGTCAAACAAAAGAAAGATCATTTGGGTTTTAGGTTGGGCTTTCATTTTGGGCCTTATGAGCAAGTTATCTCCAAACTCTGCTAAGAGCATGCTATTGTAAGTAAACAGGCCTCGATAATGAGGATGATGTGGCGCTAGTTTATTGGCTAATACGAAATAAAGTGCGTGGCGAGAATAATAAAATGGTTAGAGAGTCCGGTTAACTCCAAAGCTCCGAAAAGAAAAGAAAAACTCTTCCGTCTCTCGTTATCGTTCTCGACGACATCAGAACTCTAATCAGGTGAGTTTTTGATTTGATTTCATCGATGTATGATCCAATCTCCGGTATATCTATCTGTATGATTCGATGATGATATTGAGGAATCGTTAGATCTGTTGTTTAAGTTAGATAAGAATGCAGATCTGGTTACGAGATCTCGAAATTTTGGCTTGAATCATTCATATTTTGCTCATAATTGCGTAGAATCTCCTAATTAGCAAAGTGATTTAATATTTTAATAATATCTAAGGCTAGCTGCTGAGAATAATTTCAAAATTGTTAGTTAAAGAAGAGAAGGATGGTAGGAAGTGGAGCACCACAAAGAGGAAGTGCAGCTGCAGCTGCAAGCATGCGAAGGAGGAAGCCTAGTGGAAGTGGTGGAGGAGGAGGAGCCTCTGGTGGTGGAGCAGCAGGATCCATGCTTCAGTTCTACACGGATGACGCACCGGGTCTCAAGATCTCCCCTAATGTTGTCCTTGTCATGAGCATCGGTTTCATTGCTTTCGTCGCCGTCCTCCATGTCATGGGCAAGCTCTACTTTGTCAAATGATCAAATACTAGTAGAATGTGACTGCTAGTGATCAGAGAGCTTTAGAGAATGGTTTCAACTCTTGTTTTTTAATTTTGTGGAATATAAAACTATCTTGTTTCTTTGACATTCAAAGCTTTCCATCTATCTTCATATAAATTTTAAGGATAAATCATAAAACACAAACTCAAATATTCAGAGATAAAATTAACCTTATGATATTAGGATTTCTGGTTTTGATTAAACAATTAAGAAATAAAAAGGGAAATTGAATGAAAAAATCAACCTGTGATATGAAGATTTATGGGGTTATTTTGAACACTTGAGGAATAAAAAGGGAAATCCAGGAAACTAATAGAAGTTTAGGGGCTTATGTTGTAAATAATATGTTTGAAACGGGGCCCGAGTTTTATATTCGGGTCATTTCTATTCCATTCACCGGGTAAACTTTGAGCAAAGGAGAGAGAGATCTTTTGATAATGGCAACTTCAGGAGAATCATCCTCAGAGACGATGGAAGACTCACACTCACCGGCGGCGATTCCACAATCTCCGCCACCGGCTCCTCTCCTCACTTCGATTCCAAGCGCTAAGATCGCAACGACGACGGTTGAAAACGCAGCTTCCTGGATCGAGGACGCGATGCGTCAGGCGCTCGTGTACCAGAACACGATCGTGGAGACGCTGGATTCAACAATCGACGCATCGAAATCTCGATTGAGCCAGATTCGAGATACTTCAATCGCTCACACCAGCCAAACAATCGTAAGCGAATCTGAAAAAAATCCATAGCGTATAATGAATGATGATTTCTCAATTGTGATTTTGTTTTTTTTGGGGGAATTATAGGATTCTATTAGAGAGATTGCTTCTGAGTATAACGTATACGAGCATATGGTGTTTGCTAAGATCAAAGGTCTGTTTCTACACACTCAGTGCTGCTTTGATTTGCTCTCTTAATTGTTCATGTGATGATGATTCAAATGTTTGTAATGCAGATGGTGTGAACGTTGCTGCATCTCATCCTCTTATATCAGGGGGTTTAGCTTTTGGTGTTGGGATCTTTGCTTTGAAAAGTTAGCTTCTGGATACTCTTTTAAGATTTATTATTATGTTATGTGAATGGTTTAGTGAATGACCGGCTATGTTTGTTTGCAGAGACGAGAAGATTTGTGTACTACAATGCTGTACGCATGTTTTCAAGCGAAGAGGTCAGTGTTGTTTTACATCCTTGTTGAATGAATAAGCTGGTTCTGCCTGTGTCTGTTGTTATTCTTAAGTATTGACCATATGTTTTTTTGGATTGCAGGCGTTGCTTTCTAGAGCGGATCTTAGAGTAAAAGAGCTGAGACAATCGCTGGATCGTCTTACAGCCGAAAGTGAAAAGTTAGAGGTTAGTTTCTTTTTCAGCATGAGGGTCACCATTTGCTGTGTCGACGACTTCCTTCCTATGTATGCTGTTAGTTAGCAGAGAACAGATGTTTAGTATGAAAATAAATAGGGATCACTGATCAGGTTATGAACAGAGAACTCTCGATGTAGCTAAGCATGGTGTTTAGTATGAAGTAGAATGTCAGGTGTTTAGTATGAAAATGAAAAGGGATCAGGTTTGAACAGAGAACTCTCTATGTAGCTAAGGATGGTGTTGCTCTAAATACTTATTCTTTCAGAGAAATTATATATATATAGTTATGTTGCTTGAGTCTCAACACTTCTTTCTGCAATGTACTGAAGTCGATTTGTCTTGAATGTGACTAATATATATACATATAGCCTCCAGTTATTTAGTGAATGATGTAAATAGCAGTCTTTATATATATATATATATAGCCTCCAGTTGTTTTGTGAATGATGTAATTAGCAGTCTTTTGGATTATGGGTTTGAAATTCTTAACCACTTTGATTGTTTCAGCGAGTTGCAACTGTGGCAGAAGATGAGCTGATCAGAGGAAGGATGAAACTCAGGTTTATATATGATCATGACATATTATCTGTACTTTCGGATATGTATCAACATGAATATTATATTAACTTTCTATTTCCTCTTAATCAGACAAGCAGGCAAACAGATACGAGGTGTTGTTAACTCAGCTTATAAGATTGAAAAGCAAGCAGCAGGTAATGTTTTTATATCTTTCTGTCTTGAACTCCCTCAGTTTGTTACACCAGAGATATGCATAGAAGTTATCGACTTATATACCACCCACTGATTTTTATATACAGGTTTAAAAGATGTACTTAAAGAATTACCCACGAGAGAAGCTTCTCGGTTCCGTTCTCAAGTAAGTATACTCGCCTCTTTTTACTCTTCTAGGTTGGAATATTAGGAGCTGACTTGTGTAGAATAGTAGCCATTTCTATGTTATGTAATGGAGTTATCTCATTTTTTACGACCTCAGATATCGAACCGTGCTTCTGAGGTAAAGCAAGAGAGAAAGGCTTTGACAAAGGAAGTGAACAAGATCAGCAACTATGGTATCTCCGTATGAGGAAAATCAAAACCCATTTTTCTAGTTACGGATTTGAATACACTCTTGAGTTCTTAGATGATGGAGCAATATTATATACACTATTAATAATAATGTCTAAAACATGATTAAGACTAATCTTTTTGTTTGGTTTCAAATGCGAAAGATGCAATCTCATGTTGTCTTTTGTTTTCGAGTGCTTTGGTTCTTTGGCAATTAGTTTAGCAATACAAATTGATGTTTGCAACCATTTGGTGCGTCTTTTAATCCGGTCTCGGTTTATTTACTGTATTATTAACTTTGAAATATATTTTTAAAGTTCGTTTTAACTGTTGAATATTTTCAATGGTTTTTTACGGAATTATCCATTCCAAATAGATTTATCTATCATTACTAAAAAGTATTCTTAAGTTGCATGCTTCTTCTGAAAATAATGAGGCATTTTCTAATTCACTTTCGGTAATAATTGTTTTTCTTAAACAAAATAAACAAAAAAGAGTAAATGAAAATAGCAAAATATACCCGTTGCCTTACACAGCCCGATAAATTAATAACCGTTGTAAAAAATATTTTTATTTTGCTTTTAGCGGACCAAGAAATTTATTGTTTTTATCCACTGTAAATTTTTTGAAACACTTTCATGGTGGAACAAACAAAATGTTGAAGATTGTCGTTAAATTCTTTGTTTGAAGGTGGGCTTAACTAACTTCAGTTTAATTCTCTTTAAGGCCCAACTCCATGTCCAGATCCCAATCCTGCACAAAGAAGCAATATTGGGGGTGTTATTCAATCTGGTACTTTAATGGGCCTTGATAGAATTTGGAATTTGAAGTGAGTCGTTATTCAATAATGGATTTGGAAAAACTTAATTAAAATTCAGTGTTATTAGATTAATAATTTATCAAAACAGAATTTGAAAATAATTCACCTGTTATTCAAATTTCAATAGATTTCATTAGAAACTATTTTTAATAGATTTTGATGTACTATTTAATAGGAAACAAGAGGAAAGAAATCGCAGCTTCTTAAATAAAGCAAAAGAGAAAGGCTTTGACCAAGGAAGTGAACAAGATCAGTAACTAAGGTATCTCTGTATGAGGAAAATCAAAACTCACTTTTCTATTTATGAATTTGATTTACTATCTTGGGTTCTTCTTAGATGATGGATCAATATTACACAATAATAATAATGTCTAAAACATGATTAAGACTAACTTTTGTTTGTTTCAATGTCAGATGCCAAAGATGTCTTTGGTAATTAACTAGCAATACAAGTTGATGGTGATGGTGTCACAACATGAGGGTGTCTTTAACCCAGCTTTCGGTTTAGTTTTTTTTTTTTTTTTTATGAAAGAATAATCAAATTTAAGTAAAATCTAAGACTATATCGATTAAGACTTTATGTTTTCAATTTCGATTTCGTTAGTTAGGTATATATTTAGTGTATAACTTTGTAATAGTTCTTCAATCAATCTTGTTTTATCTCAAAAAAAATGATGCATTAATAAATTTATCCTACTTAAACGTATTATAAAGTTGCATGCTTCTAAAAACAATGATGCATTTTCTAGTTCATCTCTAATAATAATTGTGGTTTATTTTTCTTTCCTGACGGGAAAAAAAGTTGAAACTAATAACGTAGAGAAAAGGCAAACCAAAGTTTATGATTTTTTAATAATTAACAAACTATCGAGGTTGAATTTTAGGCTCCCGTCGTCGTCGGTCACGTGATTGACGCCGGTAGAATCGTGACACGACGTGACCCAAACCATCGCACTCAACCCCCAAGATTAACAAAAACAAAAACAAAAAGGCGAAGTCGGACTAAAACGAGGGATGGTAGTGAAGTTGAACTTGATGTGGTTGTCTCATGACCTCCTTCTGTCGTCTCAGCTCCATCACTTTCCGGTGAGAGTTTGAATGCTGAGTCAACACGAAAGTCGGACTCGAAGCCGGTCTATATTCCGGTACAAGCCTACCGGATTTAAACCGGACTCCGCAAGCGTTACACAGCGTTTTAGGCCCGAGTGGTCCTGTCCTCCACTGTGGCGTCTTATCCGATGCACAGTGAGTGCATCTCCTCAACCCACCTTCAGCCGTCTCCGCCGACGATTGATGTCTTCCTCCTCCTCCGGAGTGTTCTTTCTTAGGCTTGGACCTCCCGGGGTCGTGAATGTTCTGGTCGGGTTCCGACATCGGTGCCCATGTTCCAACCAAAGTAGATGGAGGTTTTGATCTTTTGCTTCTTGGTTTTGAGGTTTCAGTTTTAAAGGAAGTCATAGTTCCTCCTAGTGGGTTCGATGGAAAATCAGCAAAGGAGTCGTCCACGAATTGCGAGAGCCATTCCAGGTGAGCTGCATCATCACTCTACACAAGAAAAGATAAAATATAAAAATCCAAGAAAATCAAGAAATAAACTTCAAAGTTGGCTTGGAGAGAGCATATATACGGGGACACAAATGTCGTGGAGGAAGGAGTGATCGGCGGAGGAAGGGAGATGATTGTGGTAGTTAGGATTCTGAGGAGGGAAAGAGGAGGAGGAAGTAGCGGCGGTGGAAGTGGAAGAAGAGGCGGAGAAGATGTCTTCGTTGGAGAAATCAAGAAGGTCATCGACTCTAAGTATGTCTGGTGAAGATAAGCCATAGACGTCCATTGATTGTTATGATGCGATATCTCTTACAAACTCTGTCTGTCTCTCTCTCACACACTCCAAAGTCTGTGACTGGTTAGAGTCTTTAATAGGGAGAGATAAGAGAACAGGGCAAGAGAACGTGCAGAGAGAGAGAGACTGACCATGCACCGTGAGTGACTCGGCCTACTCATCACTGTCATTCATCTTTTTTCTTTAAATTATCTACCTTTTATCTATTGAAATTTTTATATAGTTAAAACTTTGCACTTACTATTTTTCAGAACTATGAATGCTCAAACTTATAATAGCAAAAACTAGAATATGTTTAACTGAGAGATATTGTGAGTCAAATTTTGAACTGATCGAAAGTAGTATGTGAAGAAATATCTTAAATAGGTTTATCATCGTGTTTGATCACCACATAGTGAATCTTCCAACTCTTAGACCATCGAGAGTTGATTTTGAAAACTCTGAGTCGAATAGTTACTCTATGTATGCGTTTTCAATGTGTCCTATCGTGAATTCATCAAAACGAAATTTGACTATATAGAAGCCAACATATCTGTTGTGGTAAATATTAGGGTTTGCAGCAACTGTAGTGGTGTATATTGAGAAAATGCGTTGATGATTCAAAGTGCACTGGTGTGTTCTACTCGATTTGGTTTTGTTTTCTTATTATATATGAAAGTTGATGGGTTTTTTTTTAAGTTGATGATTTCCTGATGGATATGATTAATTACATTTTAACTTCACAAACACGACCATCATTGATTTTAAGGAATTTACTTTGGTTGAAGTCATTTTAAAAGCTTCATTTCCTGATTTACTGATAACAAATTTTTCAGATTTTAGGATCATAGTCAATATATTTTTTATTTAACCAAATACTCTCACTACTGCTTTATTTTAACTGAAGCAACTTTTCAAACCAGATCACATAGTTAAAACCTGAGTTTAATTTCATATTTTGTATTTTCCCCCAATTACAAAAATGTTCTCAGCCATATATATATATGCATAGGTCTCTTTTATGCTTCTGTACTAATATTATGTACGTATCATATCATGTAGTGGGTCTACATATTCTCTGTGTTCGTTTTCTTTCAAATAAATGTTAACACTCATCCGTATATTTGAAATTTGCTACTTGTGGTTACCAAATCGTTTGTTCTTATTTAAAATAAATTTGTTATACAAATATATAAAAGATGAAATATATCTTTATATATATGCGCCTAATTATATTTGACAATTTTCTCCGCTCAAGTGCAATGAAAATATGCTCCATTGTCCAGCTAACAAGGCGTATACATCAATGCATTTTATTTTACTATGATTTTTATAAGCTGAAAATAAAATTAAAGTGACTTCCTTTATTAAATACTATGCTGCAGACGAATAATGTAAGAAGGCCTATTGATTAACCTAAGTTTAGTCTCTCTCTCTTAGGATTTTTCATATAAATGTAGGTATTAACATATGCTTTATGGTATATGCCGACAATCTTAGTTCTTAGCCTATCCACATGAGTCCTGCAGATAAATAATTTTCACCTTTTGCGAAAATAAACAAAGGAACGAATAAAGGAAAAGATAAGTGAGCCACGTGGATGCATGTGGGGGCTAAAAAATTTACAAAAAAAAGATGTTGAAATAAAGAAAACCAAAACAAATAACCCCATATGCATATGTATCTTAGTAGATATGGATTTTTTTTTGGGTAGAAATGTTAAAAGTATATATGGATTTGATGTGTTTGAAAATGTCTTTTTAATAACTTCCCTACAAAATGTGAAGTTGAATACATATTGATTTGCACGAAGAAGTAATTTTTAGCCCATATTTTAAGAAGAGTTCTCATTAAAAATGCAAAAATGTTCTAGCAAAAAAAAATGTCTTGAATTGAAGAGAAGGAGAAAGAGGCGGGCCGTGTCTTATGACGCTTACTAGGGTTTATCACATCATGCTAAACGTTACTATAAGATTTGAATTACGTGAAATCATAATTAATTTTTAAAAATTTGTTACTAACAAAGTGGCTCCCCACAAAGACCCAACCTCACTGCACATTTCAGCATTAACTAAACACGATGGCACGGAGCTAGAGGAACTCATAAGATATTTGTTTTTTACTATTTTTAAATTGATTTTCACTTACTACCGACATTGTCTTTTCCAGTTGTCACCTTCTACTTGGTTCGGAAGATTCACTTTCGTACACGGTACATTCCCATGTTACAAATAAATCACTATTTTATATCATTGTTTCGAGCAAAACTATACTTGCTGCAATGAAGTAGAACAACATGCAAACAAAGTACATTAACGTACGGTGGCAAGTGGCACTATCTTCTCGTTCATCCCTCTTCCTCACTTAGAGTCTCTTGTTTTGGTCTTATGTATGTATTTTAGGGAAACAAATTTGACAAACGGATTTACTGCAGTGCTGTTCGTTTGGTTGACGCAGGGCGGCAGCGGCTGCGGCAGCGGCTATTTTTTTACAAAGTTTGTTCGTTTGGTTGACGCAGATACCTGCGACTGCGGCTGCGTCTAGACGCTGCGTCAATGCGTTAATAAAATCTGGACGCCGATAAAATCAGCGGCTGAGACTTAAATTCTGCGTCTATCTACATAATTTACCATTTTGTCCTTAAAACATTTAAGTATTTACATAAAAACCTTAACCTAATTGACGCAAGACGCAGCTCTCTCTCATCCCTGACGCAACCTCGAGCTCTCCCATCTCCATCTCACGCAGCCACGAGCTCTCCCATCTCCACGCCTCGAGCTCTCTCATTTCCATCTCCGACGAAGACCTCGAGCTCTCTCATCTTCAACTCCGACAAAGACCTTGAGCTCTCTCATCTCTATCTCACGCAGCCACGAGCTCTCTCATCTCCAGGCCTCGAGCTCTTGCTTCTCCATCTCACGCAGCCACGAGCTCTCTCAACGCCAAGCCTCGAGTTCTCTCCCCCTCCGATTTGGGTTTCAAGCATGGTTGAGGTAATTGTCTCTTGTCTCTGTTTTTGTGTTTCATATGAGTTTCTGAGAATGGATTTTGGATCCAAGATAAGAGAATTTGTTCTGATGGGAATGGTTTATTTATGCTTTATTTCATAACTAAGACAAGAAGAAGCTGATAGTGATGGTCTCTGTTCTAAAACATTTAGGATATGGAACGTGTTAATGAAATAGAGTTTCCACATTCTGATTATTTTAATCTCTGATGATTGTTTGATGCTCCCTAGTGAGTCTCTGTGTGATGTATCTTTGGTTCCATTGTGAAAGAGACCAAGCTTGCGAGACTTTTAGCAAAATGAGTTGGGGTTTTTGAAAGTCATTAGCATCTTATAGTGTCATCATCATCGTATATGTTTTTGTTTCCACCTCCTTTGCTTTTCTAAGCTTGAGATTATCATGGGTTTTGCTTTAAACCGATTTTAAACGTGCTTTGGGCATGACTCAGGTTGTGGAAAGTTCAGATGTTGTATCCAAGCTTGTGAAGTTTACTGAACAAAGCAAAACCATGAAGGAGATGTTTGGTCTGGCCTTCACGCATCCTTCCTTGTTGACATCTCAGAAAGCGCATGGTCAAGTGTTTTTTTGCAGGTTATTGCTGGTGTTAGTGGCAAGAAACATAGCTAAATACATGCAATGATTTTCCCCTGTTTTCCTTACATTCAGATTCTCTCTGTCTTTAACTCATTCCATTCTCAAATGAAATATGCTAAGACCTCATGTTGTTTTTTACATAAAGGCTTGTGTGTAAAGTACACTGTTCAATCTTTTTATCACATGTATTCGGTTCTCAATGACCAAACGAAAAGCTTTAAACTTTTGTTGCCACATGAAAGTGCACATACATACATCACAAAGATATTAATTTACATTATGATGAAATTGCTAGTTTTACAAACACTCTTAATAGCTCTTTTACATCAACTTGATCCTCAATAGGTAGACCAAAAGATGATCAGTATTTGCTTGTAAATTGTAATGCACTTGAACATATATGCTTATGATAAATATTTTGATATATTATATTGTTTTAATTTAGCTTATGATTTATGAAAAAAAAATGTTGTTATATTTATAGACTATATGTATTATTTAGCTTTTTATTTGTGATAAATTTGTAAATTTGACTAAAAATTTATGATAAAAATGAGTTGTTAAATTTGTAAATTTGACTAAAAATTTGTTACCAATAAATTATAATATTTGGATAGATATAAATATATTTAAACTATATTTTATTTATTTAAAATATAATTTTACAAATTTAAACTACATGTTTCTTTTATCTGTAACATATATTTGCCTTATTTGTTTGAAGTGCTAATTTCGAAAATTAAATGTATGATTTAGTTTTATGACAAAAATATTGTTATATTTGTATATTTGACCAAAAAAATATTACCAAGTAAACATAATATTTTTGTGGATGTAAATATACTTAAAATATATTTTATTTATTTAAAAGACAATGTTACAAATTTTTAAAAATAAAATATGAATAAAATGATAATAGCCGCAGCGTCTGTCAAACGAACGGTATTTAATTATGCTTCCTGCGTCGGCGTCAGCGTCGGCGTCAACTTCCTGCGTCTTCGAAACGAACAATAATCTGCGTCGGCGTCGGCGTCAGCGTCAGCGGCAGCGTCTATGAAACGAACATCAGATAAACGAGTTTGACGCAGCCGCTGACGCCGACGCCGACGCTGACGCCGACGCTGAAACCTGCGGCAACCAAACGAACAGGGCTTGCCTCGGAGATGTTGTGGTCTCGTGACTCTAGTAGTGGAAGGAAGCAAGTGACCACTTAGAACGCTCCTAACTCGCATATAGTAATATTATTAGAGATATTATACATGTAACCACTAATATGTATCTCATAATTGACATTACTTTATACTAAAGGTTTTTGTATATTCTTAGTTTTTGTTTTCTTGAATCACGTGACGTGACAGACGACGGTGATCCCGAGGTAAACAGCAAGAACACGTGCGACCTCATGTGCCCATAATGACAGTACCGAATATTATTATGAATTTTACTTAACAACACTCGTTCTTCTTTTGCAATTGTAGAGGAACAAATTTACGTACGTATATATAAAAGAAAAGAATAAGTCATCTTTTTGTTTATATAATAATAATCTCTTCTGACGGACAACATGCAAAACTGATAGACCATATGCTCTTCCTTTATTCCTATCATTTCTAATATTTATCAAATTAGTGTTTACTGTAACCTCTATTTTATATAAGGTACGTATCCAGTTAATTTCACTTTCTCAAGAAAACACCCAACAATGGTAGTGTCAACTGGTTTAACATTTTCAGTTCTAAAGACTTTCTTTTATTCAAAAGCTTCATTATTAAAAATATTAATCAACATTGTAAAACATTTTCGGTAGCTTCACTACTATATGTTTGTATTTCTCTATATAAGTTTCTAAGCAATATTGAAAACTTTTTCGAAAACTACGTGACGTATAACATGATTACCAAAAGAAGTATTAATCAAATTCACATAATTACTTCTCACAACTGAATTATTTATAGTTTCTTTTATTTTATTTGTGTGGTCAACACAGTCCGCTGTTAAAAATTTGACTAGGTGGGCGACTCTAGGGTTTGCTCATCCCCCTGACGGCCGCTCGCCGTCGACTGCGGTTCCCCTTTCTGATCCTTCTCGCCTTCCCGCATGGCCTCTCAGATTCTGTCGGACCCCCTTACTCCGGATCCTCCGGATGAGGCAGATCCGTTCCCCGCTCTCCGCTCTTCTGCCTCACCGTCACTTCCGCCTTCCTCTGTCCCTCCATCGATTCCCTCAGCTCAGGCCCCGTCGTATGCTCAGCGATTTAAGAACTCATTACGCAATCTCAGGAAGATTTCGTCTCCTCTGTCTATGGTTGACGGTATTCCGGTGGTCCTTGCTCCCGAAACTGTGGTTCTCCAAGCTTCAGAATCGTGGAAGGATCACATTATAGCTCACTTCCATGGTCGATGCCCGGCTCCAGCTAAGATCTTCAATGACCTTAACCCAGTTTGGGGCAAGCATGGCAACATAACGATTCACGCTCTATCGCAGACGGCTTGTCTTATCTATGTTCCGTCTGTCTCTACTCGCCAATGGGTTCTTGAGATTGGTTACTGGCAGGTGGATAACTGCGCAATGACAGCAGTTCCCTGGACGGCAGAAGCGTCTCTGGAACAGCAAGAGCTCGTTACAGCCCCCACCTGGGTCATCTTGAAGAGTGTCCCTCCTCAGTTGTACTCTCTCGATGGTATCAGTGTCATAGCCAGTGGGATAGGCGATCCCTTGCATACAGAGAACTCAAAGCTGGAACCTTTTCACTTTGGGGACACTAAGGTGAAGGTTGAGATCAAGATGGAGAACCCTCCTCCTATAGCAGTGATTGTTCGAGATTCTTATGGTTACTCGGTTCGGGTGAATGTTGAATATCCGAGACTTCCTCCGCAATGTTGTAACTGTGGGAAGTTTGGGCATATGCTGAAGTACTGTCTCATGCCTATTCAGAGGAAGAACTTCAAAAGCAATCAGACTATCCCGAGGGTTTCTAGCTCTGCCTCTCAGGTAACAGTGGAGGATAAAGAGTTACTCTTAGTCCCACCTTCTCCTTCTACTCCAATGGAGACAGCAGCGATTTCACAGGAACCGGTAACCAACAAGGTTGACATAGGAGGAGACAGTGATGGAGAGCTATTGCAGGATGTGTTGCCGGTCATAGAGGTTCAGGAGGCCTCCCAGAAACTCCTCCGCTCCACAGGGTTTCCTCCTCACACGGGCAAACCAGCTCTCAGATTTTTGACTCATCGATTGGATAGAAACAAGAAGCTTCGAACTCATCGATCAGCTCCCTTCAATCCAGAACGTTTAGGCCCATTCATCCTTCCTCCAAGCCCTTCTCCCCCTCTGCCACCAGTGAAAGAAGAGCTTGAGGAAGGGGAGATTCCATTTCTGCCTTCTCCAACTGCAGTTAAGAAAGCAAAGAAGTTGAAGAAGTTGGAATCTCGTGGCCAAGCACCATCTCAGGCAGTTTCTCAGATGTTTTCTTCTATCAGGGGTAAAGCCTTGGGGAGGAAACCTCGTCACTTCTAGCTCCTCTTCATCACCCACCAGTTGTAAATATGAAGTTTTTCTCATGGAACGTTAGAGGTTTTAACAGTAGAGATCGTCATTCTTATGTTAAGTCCTGGATTAATAATAATCGGCCTCTCTTTGGAAGCATTCTAGAGACGAGGGTCTTAGAAGCCAACGCTCCAGGCATAATAAACTCGTCCTTTCCCGGTTGGCGTTGGGAGAATAATTACTCTTTTGCGGAATTGGGTAGAATTTGGGTCGTATGGGATCCAGCAATTTCGCTAGTCATTTACAAGAAATCAGCTCAATACATTCTTTGTGGAGTATTTGATCCGGCAACAGGCATTTCTATCACGGTGGCGTTTGTATACGGGTACAATACTGAGGGACAGAGAAAGGATTTGTGGCGTGATCTCTCGGCGCTGAGTTCCTCTTCTCCTATCAGCAGCTCAGCTTGGATGGTGGTTGGGGACTTCAACCAGATCCTCGACTCCTCAGAGCATTACTCGATACGAGCTTATGATCCCCCTCTACGCGGTATGGAAGACCTGAGATCCTTTCTGGATACCAACGATCTCTCAGATCTTAGCTGCAGAGGAAACTATTTTACTTGGACCAACTGTAGACCAGAGGATCCAATTTTGAGGAAGCTCGATCGTGCACTGGTTAACTCGGTTTGGAACACCCAGTTTCCTGACTCTATGGCAACGTTTGACCCCCCGGGTGACTTGGACCACTCTCCTTGCCTCATCTCCTTGTCGCCAGTACCCCATTCAGGTCGAAAAAGCTTTAAATACTTCTCCTTTGTGTCTACTCACTCAGACTTCATTCCTAACCTTAGCGCAGCCTGGGGTGAGTCGGTGGGGGTGGGTTCTAAGCTGTTTATCCTGGGCCAGAGGCTTAAAAAGGCGAAGGAATGCTGTAAGAGGTTGAATAGGGACAAGTTCAGTAACATCCAACAGAGAACAAAAACTGCTATGGAGGATTTGGAAAGGATTCAGAATTTGCTTATGTCCTCTCCATCTGAAGCCCTGATCGCGGAGGAGTCTATGGCAAGGGACACTTGGTCCTTTTTCGCTTCTGCTCAAGAGAAATTCTTTAAGCTCAAATCTAGGATTCGCTGGCTTCGTGAGGGAGACTCCAACACTAAATTCTTCCATAAGGTGGTACTAGCTAACCAATCTTGGAACGCTATTCGCTACCTGAGGGATAATACGGGGTTGAGAATCTACAACCAACAGCAAATCAAGGGTATGACTGGGGCTTACTTCAGGAATCTGCTGGGTTCTGAGAGTAGAGACATCGAGCCAATGACAGTGGAGGAGATCAGGAGCATTCACCCATTCAGATGTTCTTCTTCCTTGGCTACAGATCTTACTCAGATACCTTCAGATGACGAGATCAGGGCAGTATTCTTCAAGATGCCTAAATGTAAGGCTCCAGGCTCCGACGGGTTCCCGGCGGAATTCTTTTTGGATGCTTGGGAGATTGTAGGTGTTGAGGCTACTCAGGCAGTGAAAGAATTCTTTACATCGGGCAGGATGCTAAGGAAGTTCAACGCCACTACAATAGCGCTGATTCCGAAAGTGACGGGAGCAGATGAGCTTTCGATGTTCAGGCCAGTTTCTTGTTGCTCTACAGTTTACAAGGTGGTGGCTAGGATTCTAAAAAGCCGTCTTAAGTTGTTTGTGCCGGAGGTGGTTCAAAACAATCAGGTGGGGTTCCTTAAGGGCCGTCTTCTGTGTGAAAATGTTCTCCTAGCCTCGGAGTTGGTCAATGGTTTCCACAAGAGAGGTCCCACGACGAGAGGGTGTCTTCAGATCGATTTAATGAAGGCTTATGATAACCTCAATTGGGACTTCTTACTCAACATTCTTGCGGCTTTTGATCTCCCGGAAATATTTATTGGATGGATTAAGGAGTGTGTCACCACAACTTCCTTTAGTATTGCATTCAATGGAGAATTGTTGGAGTGTTTCCCAGGTAGGAAAGGCCTGAGGCAGGGTGATCCTATCTCTTCTCTCCTGTTTGTTCTGGCTATGGACATTCTCTCGAAGCTTCTGGACAAAGGCGCTAGGAATCTCTCATTTGGACTTCATCCGAAGGCTCACTATCCCTTGTTACCCATGTTAGCTTTGCTGATGATGTGCTGCTATTCTTTGATGGTACAGATCAGTCTCTGCAGGGCTTACTTAAGATTTTGGAGGATTTTCAAAAGTGCTCTGGTTTGGGGATCAACAGAAACAAAACAGCAGTATTCTTTGACGGTGGAGACATGGAGCGCAACGGATCCTCAGCTGCCTCGTTTGGTTTGGCACAGGGCTCGTTTCCGGTTCGGTACTTAGGGGTGCCTCTCACCACAAAGAAGCTCAGGAGACAGGATTATCAACCCCTTCTCGACAAAATCCACAAGAGATTTTCATCCTGGACTGTGAAGCATCTCTCGTTTGCAGGGCGGTTACAGCTTCTGAAATCTGTGATTTACTCAACTATAACTATCACCTTCTGGGCTTCTATTTTTCTGCTTCCTAATGGCTGCCTTAGATTGTTGGAGCAAATGTGTAACAGCTTTCTTTGGAAAGGGGTTCCCTCGGGGGCTAGGGGAGCCAAGGTTGCCTGGGAGACAGTGTGTTCGTCAGTAAAATCTGGAGGTTTGGGTCTTAAGAGGCTGATCCCATGGAATAAGATAATGGGTTTGAAGCTAATATGGTTGCTGTTTGCCTCCTCGGGTTCGCTTTGGGTGTCCTGGATCCGCTCGAACTATATTGGCAATGAGGATTTCTGGTCTCTTGATGCTCCTACAGCAGGAAGTTGGATCTGGAAGTCTCTCTGTAAGCTCAGGCATCTAGCTCGTCCCTTTGTGGTTTGTGAAGTTGGTTCGGGCACAACAGCTAGCTTCTGGCATGATAACTGGACTTCCTTGGGTTCCTTATTCCAGATGACCGGTGGGAGAGGTCCTCCTTTGACGGGTTTACCTTCTAATGCGGTTGTTCGTGATGCTCTAGTTAACGATAATTGGTGGCTGGTTTCTTCTAGGTCCAGGAACCCGATTATTGGCTTGGTTAAGAATTGTCTTCCGGATTATAGAGAGATCTTGACATCTGAAGTAGATGATAGATACCTATGGCGAGTCGGAGATAACACTCCTGCTCCAGTCTTCTCTTCTTCTCTCATATGGAGCCACTTATACGATCACCTTCCTCCTGTACCGTGGCATAACTCAGTGTGGTTCAAGGGAAGGATTCCAAAACATGCGTTCATCTCCTGGCTTGTTACTCTTAATCGCCTCTCAACGAGGGACAGGATGAGACAATGGGGATCCACGGTCTCCCCCTTATGCCTCCTGTGCAATGCTGCTGATGAAAATAGACAGCATCTCTTTTTTGATTGTGGGTATAGCAGGGAAGTTTGGTCGTTCTTCTTCTCGGCCTTTAACCTCTCTCCTCCCACTGAGTTCATGGATGCTCTGCTCTGGACTAAGACTCCAACGAGGGACAGCAATGCCAACTTGATTCTAAAACTCACTTTCCAAGCAGCGATATATATGGTTTGGAAAGAAAGAAACTCCAGGTTACATTCTCAATCGTCTCGCCCTGCAGCGTCTCTTATCAAAGAAATTCAGAGTCTCCTTAGGGCAAAGATGGACATCCTGTCGCGAGAGCAAAGGAATCTCCCCTCAACGGTCACCTTCTTGTCTACTTGGCGTGCAGTGTTTGATAGCTAGAAGTGAGGCTGTGCTTCTCTTTTTTTTCTTTGTTTAGCTTTGTTGTAATTTTGGAACCTTTATTAATAATGGAAATTTAAAAAAAAAAAAAAAAAAAAAAAAAATAGTTTCTTTTATTTTCCCCAAATTTTAAAAGCTAAGCTATTATGGAGCAATAAATAGGTATCAAACTATTGATATAAATGATCTGTTACGGAAAAAAGCAAGTTTTATATAGTTTTTGTCAATTTGAAGTGACAAAAATCGTAGTCATCTGCTGCTCCTGAAACATACCCCTATTATAATGATTTATAATCATCAATCCAAAATGATAAAAAAAGTTGCAAAAAAAAACAATCCAAAATGATAGAGAAGAGAGGAAAATGATTTAACCAGAGGCCGTACCGTGAATATGATTGTGGGCCGTGGAGCCTACTTTCTGTTGATTGCGACAGCGACGATTGGTGATAATCTATCCAAATAAATTGTGTCGGAGCTATTCAATTTTTTTTTTATAAATTTACTCTGTACAACTGCATATATATAGACAAAGTTAAAGTTTATTTGTCCTTTTCCTGCTGTATATCTCTGAAAATATATGGTTTAAGCACCTTCTGGTGTTTATTTGGTGTTACTTCTTCCAAACCTAAGAGAAAACCACTGAGTCTGAAAAATATTTCTAAGAACATAGGCCAAATAAAGTTGCGACTTTTCAAAGTACCATTATGTAATACATCAACCCAACGAACTGTGTTATAGCTTCGGCCTGAGGTCTGATAATATATCTTGCAAAACTCTAAACCGAAACCCAACCTATATATAATTTCAGCTCAGCATTATCACGCTGTGACAATCTACTGGGCCGTTAATATCGTAACTCATTTCTACTGGGCTTCGTTGTTGGATAGCAAAGTATTATATGTCCACTTCAAAGCAAAATAAGATCCATCCATGGACTAGACTAACCTTCATTCGCTTTCCAGTACTAAAATCAACCTTCTTAATCACATGAGTAACCCAGCTATTCACAAATTCACCACCACAACTTTAAATAAGAGGAATATCAAGCATTTACCTTAGATATGCCAGCTGACCAAACGTCACTCGCCACAAGGGGTTCTTCTAAACCAGATGTCGGAGCTTATCACTTGAACAGCTGAACAGTTACATAAGATAATGGTAATTAACTGAAAAATGATTATCTTATAATAGTCAAACCAAAATGATAATCACGCCCGGTGGGACTCGAACCCACAATCGTTTGATTAGAAGTCAAACGCCTTATCCATTAGGCCACGGGCGCTTTTTGGTTAGTTACATTCTATCATTTTAGAATATAAATTTAGAAACAAAATCTCAATACTAACTAAACAGTAAACACACATTTATTTGGCGGGTTGACGTCGATTAGCAACCCAAACTTAACACACCAACAATTTTTCAACCCAGACTTTCAGACTCATCAATTGTCCCCATAAACTATC
Source organism: Raphanus sativus (assembly GCF_000801105.2). Classification (NCBI taxonomy): domain Eukaryota; kingdom Viridiplantae; phylum Streptophyta; class Magnoliopsida; order Brassicales; family Brassicaceae; genus Raphanus; species Raphanus sativus. The sequence goes on along the minus strand of NC_079514.1, from coordinate 42,853,712 downwards.
AATTGCATCAATTTTCAACAATTTTAGTAAATTAAACTAAATCACGTTTAGTGACCAAAATCGCGATTACTTAAAACTGATTGCCCAATACCTAAACCGAATACTACTAAACCCGACAAAAAAATAAATAAGACATCTCTATCTAGCGTTGTCTTCTTCGATAGAGATTGGGAATTGAGGACAAGAAAAATAATCGTGAGCTTAGGAAAGTGTAATCGAGAATCTAGGATTCTTGAAGGTTTATGGAGGACGATGAAGAACATGAAGAAGGTTTTGTTCCTGTTGCTTTTGCTGTAACAGTGACCATGGAAGCCGACGAAGGAAAGAGAGAAACTTTGTTCCCTGTTTCTGTAACTATGACGACGACAGATGAAGAAGAGTCAAATAGAGAGTGGAGCATTCACGTTACTCTTGTTACTGAAGCTTCGACAGTGGAAGATGAAGAGTATTGGAAATATGAAATCGGCCAAAATCCTAGAAAGGGTGAGAAGGAAGACAAAGAAGATAGAAATATTGAAATTATAAATGGTCAAATAGCTAAGTTGTTCCTTGATAAGCCGAGAGAGGACATTATCTTAATTCCTGAGAAAATTAAGAAGAAGATAAAGGAGAAGTGGAAACTAATGCCTGAGAAAAAACGAATCACCAAAGAAGAAGAAGAAGACTGTAGAAACTATTGGAAGAAGAGGGTGGATCATGCATTGTTCCAAGTGTGGGGAAGCTGGCCACAATGCAGCTAGATGCAAAATCCAACCAAAGAAAAAGATGAAGACTGAAGCAAAGGTATTTGCATTTAGATTATTCAGTGTTTTTGTCTTTATTTGATCTTCTCTTTGGCTTTACAGGACGTTGGAAGCTCCTCTAGAACCAAAGCCACTTCACTGACACAACCATCTCAAGCAAGCATTTGAGTTGAGGAAGTGTATTGTGTGTGTGTATCACAACATTGTATTTTGTGTTTCAGGGCTTTAGTATTTTCTAGTTGTAAGAAGTATGTTTTGCTCTGTTTTCTCCCTATTTTCATGGATATAAGAAATGAATGTTATTGATGGTGTTGTCTTCAGATGAAACTCATGTTCTTATGTACTCTTTCTAGTTAGTTCATGTTCTTGATGATAGTCTTAAGTTACAAAACAAATGAGATAAAAAAGGTTATTAAAACAACACAAACCGTTTACACTTGTACACTAAAGGTAATCAAAACAACACAACGCAGAATTGTCTACAACCATTGACAGTTACCAAAGTTTACAACAAAGCCATGTAATGAAATTTTAGACAACATTGTACTGTCAACCCACATCTTCTTCACTTTTCTCTGTCTTCCTCATATCTTTAATATCTTCTTCAATTGTTCTGTCTTGCTTCAACCAAAGAAATCTCTTCAACCAAAGCTTCTTTAACCCACTTTAAGAGATGATCTTCCCCCTTTCTCTGCAACAAAAATATGGTTCACTTGTTCAGAAGTCAAGCAAACATATACATTTATTTGATCTCAAACGGGTTACTCGTACCAGCATCACAACTTCACATGAGCGATAGAATCTCCGAAATTAATTCTCCTGGTTCGCCTTGAGAATAAACCTCTAATATTCCCAGAAACGACCATGAACAACTTGTAAGCAAAATTATCACCAATAAAAAATTGAGAGTGGATTCGAGGACTTACTCAGATTTCGCAAGTTCCGATTGACTCTTATTCTTCTCCATTGTCACGATTTCAATTTTCCCCTAAATCTCACTATGAACCCTAATTTCATAAAGGGAGAAGAAGACAACGGTAGATGGAGATGTCAGGTTATTTTTTGTCGGGTTATATTATTAGAGTCAGGTTCAGTAGTAATCGGGTTGGGTGTTGGGCAATCAGTTTTAAGTAATCGCGATTTCGGTCGCTAAACGTGATTTAGTTTAATTTACTAAAATTGTTGAAAATCGATGCAATTGATAGTTTATGGGGACAATTGATGAGTCTGAAAGTCTGGGTTGAAAAATTGTTGGTGAGTGAAGTTTGGGGTGCTAATCGACGTCAACCCTTATTTGGCCGATTATTCTATAATTCAAAAGTGCATAATCACAAGTTGACAACGATATATAGTTGAGAGATAATTTTAAGAGTATCATCAATGACTTCAAAAATTTAAGATATGTAAAATGTAAAAGTACTAATATCACTGGTAACAAAGACTTTTCTGCACAAAAAAAGAAAGGAGATAAGAGCATAAGCAAATAGAGATTATAGAGGATGTTTTCTATAGAGGGACCATCTCAGGATCATTGTGTTGGCTTTTGGTAGATAGTGGAGATGTTGATAAGAAGATGATGCGTCTTTGGTGTTCATAGCTTGAACTGGATGAGGACACAAGCACACCAATGCAAGCAACGGTGAACCAGGCAATGATCACGGGCGGAACAAGCGTGAATAGATTCAATTTATTGAGGATCAATGTAACAACTGTGATTAATCTTTGCCCTGTATACATACTTTGTTTACACTAATACACTTTTGAACTACAAAAACACTATCACACTATACACTTTTTAGATTTACACTTAGTTACAATAACTATGGCTTCTTCTTAGAACAATCAACACCTTTTTCTACAGAAAAATAAAATAAAATTTCCATATTCTTATAAGTAATATTCAAATGAATCATATAGAACTAAAGTATATTAATCGCTAGTCCACAAACCATGAAAACCCATAGGAAACGTTAAATTCCTCGGAACCGCTAATCTCGTCACGACCGCATCAGATTCACCGATCTTCTTAGCATCCAAAATCACAAGGAAACATCTCTCCACCGACACCGCATACTGTATAAATATACTAGCAGATTAGAAAATAATATTCCTGCAAATTCTTCTTGTAAAGCTAAAGCGAATAGATGTATATACATAAACGTACCTCGACGACTATAATGTAACCATCGTCTTCTTCTCCATCATTGGAGTTTCTAGGGACAAACATGGGTTCACCAACGAATCTCCTAGCTCCGGTAGACCAAGTACGAACAGTATTAGAGTCTAGGTCGAACTTCACGACCATGTCGAAAGGGAAGTGAGGAAGTTCACGTCGAGTTCCCGAAGAGGATGCACTGTACATGTACTTGTTCTTTTCTCCTGACCAAGATGAGTTGATAACAGGAAAATCTGATGGCTTGTTCCAACCGTTTAAAGGCTCTACGTCACAGCTCTTGCAGTTTCCGATTGCGTCCAAGGTCATAGACACCTATACTTTAATTAGTTACCTTTTTAGTTAAAAATTCCCCGTAGAATCATGAGACGTTTCACAATGAACAACACCTTTTAGTTGAAAATTAGGTCGTGTATATATCTTATTACCTTAACTAGATGAGGGAGTAGCTTGTCATCGCCGTGGTTTAGATTCATAACAGAAGGATCCAGCTTGCTTCTTTGCCAATCATATCCTGTAAGAAAGGAAAAAAAATGTTCAATACCTAACTTCTGAAAACCTAGAAAACCTAACGTGTGCAATAATTAAGTTTTCTAAATCATCCGACAGATCTTTTTTTTTTCATTTGGCAGATCCTTAACTAGTGCATGTCGTCAAATGTTTTTATTTGGTAACTTACCAAACATTTTCTGAAAATCAAACCAACGGTATGAGCATGCGGAAGCTTGTATTTGAATCTTTAAATCACCGTTATCTTCTCTAGTTTCATAAGCGTTACCAGAGTGAATTAGCCATAGCTGAGAAGATACTTCCACAGGTACTCTCCAGTCTCTACCTCCCATAGATGTATCGGAAAATCTTGGGAGAAGATAAATCGGAGAGTTCTCGTTGCTTGGGTTCAAGGACAACGCTGATACCATAGGTGACATCCCACACATCGCAGCCATTGAACCTGAGTATTTACATATCCATATCAGATTCCTTGTAACGCGTGCATGTATTGTTCATAAAAGTATGTATTATTCTTGGTGTAAATGACTTGTAAGTTGTAACAAAAGTAAGTGCGTGTTTACCAATTGGATTAAGCTTGACTCTGTTTGCAAAGAGTATGTAGTGAGTATCTGTGACGGCCCAATCATGAATCATCAGATGATCATCGATCTTGAACTCTCTTGTTTGCATCAACTTGAATTCTGAATCATACTCTGTAAATAATCATCTTCAGTTACAAAAAATACTAAAAATAACTGAATAATTTTCCAAATAAATTTACAGATTAGTTACCACAAAATGTGAAGTTGCTACGAGGTAAGAGCATATCCTCGGCGTTGCAAGTCACCGTTAAAAGTCTTTTTCTTCGATCATCGATTTTGTAATGTGACAAGAAACGTTTTGGTGGCATCTTAAACACACCTAAGATAAACAAAACTAATTTTAATTAATACTTTGTACTATTAAAGTAAATTTAGTTTAAGCCGCTGTCTGAATAATGGACTACATGCTTTAATCTAAATAACTTTACTTTTAACACAAAACATACCTTGAAGTATGGGTTTCAACAACTCTGCGGCTGTGTCCCATATATCATGACCAGCAACATCTCTGTCGGAAGTCTCACCATCATCACAGCCGTTGATCGCGACGTCAAATCTCCCGACGGTATCCAACGAGCCAGATTCAATCTCATACGGTTCACCACCTTCCCATAAACAAAGCAACCGCCCAGCCCATTTCAAAACGCTAGTATTCGCCACGTTTTTCATCACTTTCGTGTTTCCAAATCGTTTCCCACCTTTTAACACCGAGAAAGGACCTCTGTGAGTAAACCGCCACGTGTCAGTTGCTGGATCGTGTTCTTCTTGTTTAGCTTCAGTCTTAACGTACTTCGCCGTGAACGTTGCTTTACGTTTGTCTCCGTCGATGTGAAAAGCACGTAGATAACCGTGACCGTCTAATGGATGCACCGTTGACCCATGGTCGTCTTCGAAAAGTCCTGGACCGGCTAAGTAATATGTACCGGAAGGGAAATCAACCGGTATTGAGCCTTCTATTGGTTTAATTACTACCGGTTCGACTGTCTCGGAACGTTGTGACACGAATAAAGACTGGTAGTCACGAAAGGCTGAAGACGTGGACTCCTCGTGGATGGTTCCGGTACGTCCTAAACCGGTTTCAGGAATAGCTATTGATATGGCAGCGCGTGGCGGTGCAAGCGGTGGCGGAGCTTGGTGATGATGAGTCGATGGAGACTTTGACGGTGGAAGAAATATTTTCGGCGGGAGAGGGAGAGACATTTTGATCATCATTTTTTTGTATTTTGCAGATTGTAGTATATAGTTTTATTTCATACACGCAAAGCATATGCTATATATACAGAGTGAATAAGATGGATACGTGGCTGTGTGCATGTTCAGCAACTATGGTGGGGTAGAAAATGTTTAGTGATTTTGTGGAAGACGTGAAATAAAAATCTGAATATGGCAGACATAATACTAAACCGTTGCTTTTCTTTTTTTCTTAATTAATATAGATATTTAGATTCAATTAGTGTGATTAGAACCTAGAAGTGAATATTATTTCGTCAGACGACATAAATCCTTATAGTTGTTGCTCATGAAACTTACAGAATTATTGTTGATATTCACTCATAATTCAACATATTTGATTATAAGAGAGACGTGTACTAACAATATAGAAGAGTGAAGCAGACAACAAGAACCGAGAAGTGATCACCGACACTCCACAACTTGATCCTAATTATAGATTCGGACAGTTTATGTTGTATGAATGCGTCTTGTGGATGATTATGTTGTAATCAATAATATATTAATAAGAGATTTTTTCTAACGAGAGGAGTAATCAGTATATATACTTGTATAAAATCTCCACTAGCATTGATTTATTTTGTGCGTTGATCTCATTGGTTAGATCAACCATAAAATTTATTATAATGAAGCTTCAAATCGTCCCACTCTCTGTTATAATACAATACTTTTGAGAGTGAAACAATATTAAACTAATAAAGAATCTCATTATGGTTTCGGGTTTCAACGTTAAAAATCATAGAACCCTCATTCATATGTCTTCAGTTTGGAGAACATTTATTGACAAGTCTTTGGAACAATGATATGCAATAAACCATGTCAAACCATATGCCGCCCATAAGTATGTGTCATGTTATCAATTAATACATGTTTTAAATTTAAATATCATGAAATCAGCTGGTTAAAAAGTAAGGATTCGATGAAATTTTCGTTGTGATCAGAGAAACTTATAAATAAGATGTTCCAAATTGTTATTTCTTGGGTCCAGCCAATAACTATGTGTTTACTTGTTAAGAACGAAACTTTATGTACATGAAATAATTGCAGAACCTGTGATTCAAGTCTTTCCTTGAAATACGTAACTACATGAGTCATGACCACACATAAATACATTTTGAATCAAAGATTAAGAGAACAAGTGCAAGTTTTACTTTGGGTAATAAATGGAAGTGTAAATTTGAGCGTTGAAACATAGAAGATGAATGCCGTCGTACCATAAAGCACTTGATTAGGAGTTCAGAGTGGATGAAGGAGTGATGGTGGGAGATTAGTGCTACCAGCAAAAAATATTTAAAACTACAGAGAATTATTATTCTATATGATTATAGGTTTGATTAAATTTTTAATATTTGACCATATATGGCAACGATGTAATTAAAGGTGATTGACGTGGGTCCTCTTATGTCTGCTCTCATCATTTGAGCCGTCGATGCCGGATCTTCTGACGTCATGCATTCACACCATTTGTCTGTAATTTGGAAGCTTTGTGATTATTTCCCCAAATGGACTTTCATATAATCTCAAATTCTCAATATGATACTATGTAGAGATGAGTGGTGTGGTAATAAAAATAATATCCAGTCAACTATTGTTTTTCTGAAAAATTATTGAGTTTGTAATCTAAGCTCAAATCTCCACTTGGTGTTCTACTTTGTGTTATAACTGTGAGCAAATGTTCAAAGAATGGAATGTAAATTGAAAAAAAAAATGTAATATACGTAATACGGTGTCGTATACATTTGTTGTTGTAAGGAAAATAATTGGGCCCATCAGTGGCCCATTATAGTAACCCATCTATCTATACTAATTAAATATCGAGTGCCTGATCATTCCCCTCGTACACGTGTTGCGTGTAGAGTGCGTCTTGTTTCCACGCTCGTCAAATTGTTCGTGCCCTACCGGTTTCTTTTCTCCGCAGGTTAAGAAATGAATCCAAGGCATTGAAGGTGACAGGTCTTTGTGCGTGCGCGTATGTTTCGTTTTGATCCAACATTCCTAAAACTCCAGGTACCTCTCTCATGCTTCCTGAATATCTTTACTTGATTCTTCTTCTTTGAATCGGTTCTGCGCAAACTCTATGGCGTGTTTTTGTTTGTATTATTTTGGATCCCGTCATCCATCAACCTTGTTGATATATGTCATTATTGAAGAATTTAGAGTTTGGCGTCGATGGAAAATTTGAGAGTTTCTATAAAATGTCGTTGTTTTTTTTTTCAGACAGTGACATGTGGTCTGGAAAAGTCATGGGTTGCTTTTGTCTGATTATTATGTGTGTTGTGTAATTTTATCAGAAACTGATAAGAATGGGAGAAGCTGGTCAATCCAGAGAAGGAGAATCTATCACGCCTCTGCTTGTAAGTGTCATGGCCTTATGGCTTCCTTTTCTCAACATACTTTGCTTTATGCTCATCGTAATGAGATTCCTTTTGGTGTCAACATGACGTTTTCTATATCAGTAGAAACAATTAAAACTGCATGTATTGATTCATTCAGCTAGGTATTTTAATGGGTTGGTTCTCTATGCATGATGGGACTATTTTTTTTTTTTTTGAGTACAGGGTGGTGGAACTGGGGACAATGTGGCTGCACCACCACAACTGTTTAATTCTTTACCAGCTCCTAATGAAAACGCTTCTTATCTAAACCAAGCAACGTCTTACTTAGGGAGCTGTTTCTCTCACTCTTCAGGTAGATACCCTTTGTTTCTCTCTCTCTCTCTTGATAATGTACTCAGCATTACCTTTTCAACGTCCATCTACTATGCTTTCATAATGGAGGATACAAATTGCCCGATAACATTATCTATGGCTTTTAAGTCACATTGTATAACTCAGGCTTTCTCTGTAAGTAGAATATGGTGGTAAAGAATCCTGTAACTCTCTTTGCCACCCCCATGAGTTGCTACGATCAACTTCAGAAAATGATGGGAGTTCTCCGGTGAGCGTATGCGTTTCTCCTGGTGCAAGGTTTTCCACTTCTTCAGAGTCACCTACTTCTGCATCCAACAGCCCATTAGCAGAATCCACAGAGACTCCCCCGCAGGCATCAAATGCAATTGTGACATCGAATTGGTTAGGTTTAAGTGGCATTTCCATGTTCCAAGGGTATGTATTCTCTGTATGATGATGTGAAGCTGAAGCATTATAATAATCTCTATACACTGCTTATTCTGGTCAAAGTTTCAGCATTTGGGTGATTGAAATATCACTCCTTATTTTACCAGGCTTATTGAGCGGGCACTAAAGACTGTCCGTGGCTCAGCAGATGACATAGGATGGTTACAACATGACCCGGAGATGCCTCCTGCTGAAGATGGAACTGATAGGTTCAATAAAATCCTAGAAGACATAGGGTATATATATATATTGACTGTATATAGTTGCATGTCTTATATACTGTAGTCTTTGTAACATGCTGTTTAACATCCTGTTTTAACTTAATTGCTGCGTCGATGATGTTTTCATTTCCAGGCATGGTGTACACAGGCTTCCAAATACTGTACTGTACTTGTTGGTTCCAGGTCTTTTCAGCAATCATGGACCTCTATATTTTGTAGATACCAAAACTAAATTCTCAAAGATGGGTTTAGCTTGTCATATTGCAAAGATTCACAGCGAGGTAATAATTTCTAACCTTTTTTGACATGGTAATCATTTCAAACTTAACTTAATAAAGCTAACAGATGGTGTATGTAAGTACCATGACCGGTCATGAGTATAAGCAAGTGAAACATCCATCTATATATGGCCCCAACAAACTTACCTAAATAGTTTACCTAAACCTAAATCCACAAATTTAATTTATATTAAATTGTCTTTAATTACCCCGTAATTCCTAAGGCCGGCGATCATGTAAAAATACCATTAAACCAAATATTCAATTAGGGATGCTTATTCTTTTTTTTTAAAATAATTTAAGTTGTAAAAGTGATTAAGCACCAACGCTTGGACAGCTTAACTAAACACGACGCTTCTATATTTTGTCTATTTTTTTTTTTTAAAAAAAAATCTGAAAATCACTAAACACTCCCCTAAGCTACTGCGTTAATGGTGGTCTAACATACTGATATATGGGAAAATGTGTGTTATATCAGTCTTCGGTTGAGAAAAATGCGAGAGAGATAAAGGAATACATAGAGGAACTATGTTGGGGATCAAATAAAAAGGTTCTACTACTTGGGCATAGCAAAGGAGGTATAGATGCAGCAGCTGCTTTATCACTATACTGGCCTGACTTAAAGGATAAAGTCGCTGGGTTGGTATTAGCACAGAGTCCATATGGTGGAAGTCCTATAGCTACTGATATACTCCGTGAGGGACAACTTGGTGGTTATGTCAACTTGAAAAAAATCATGGAGGTTATGATCTTCAAAGTCATAAAGGTTTGTGATGAATTTAGAGGAAGGTTTGTGATGAATTTAGAGGAAAGTTTGTGATGAATTTAGAGGAAAGTTTGGTAATATATAAAAAAAAAAAAAAAAAAAAGTTTGGTAATATAATAGTTTTTTCTCAATTTATTCATTAGCCTCGTAAACTTATCTATAGGAAGTGCAAAATAACTTGTTTAATATATTCCTTGCACGAATAGGAAATCTAATGTATACACAAATGCTAATTTTTTCTAATAACTTGCCTAATAATTCTAAAGATATATTATTAGGCTATCTCGTAATTAAAGTTTGCAACAAGATCCTTGATCTTTCTGATGCATTCATTTCAATCTTGCTGTGAAGGGTGACATACAAGCTTTGGAAGATTTAACGTACGAGAGGAGAAAACAATTCTTGAAAAACCATCCGCTTCCTCAAGAACTCGCCACGGTCTCATTCCTTACAGAAGCTAGCATTAGTCCAGCGGCTCTAGCCACTTTTTCACACGTGGCACAAGCTGAGCTTCCTCTCACGAAACTTCCGGTGGTAATGCCACTTGGTGCTGCGATGGCTGCTTGCGCTCAGTTGATTCAAGTCAGATACGGGGAGAAGAGTGATGGGCTGGTGACTTGCTGCGACGCAGAGGTTCCTGGTTCGGTGGTGGTTAGACCCAAGCGTAAACTAGACCATGCATGGATGGTTTACTCTTCCTTAAACGAGGTTCCTTTGGAAGCTGATGCTGCTCAAGTCTGTGAAGCTCTCTTGACGTTGCTTGTCCAAGTTGAGGAAGAGAAGAAACGTCAACTCGATTGATATAACGTTCTTTTGAGTTCTAACACATAAACTAATTACATTGTGTTCTTTCTGCTTTCGTCTCGAGAGTTTAAATTGTTTTTATTTTAGACGAAATTATTATTATTATTTTTTTTTAATATTACTGATTAATATAAATTCTACTTTTTTGGTATTCTGATTAATTGGGTTAATTATTCTACATGTCGTTTTTGACTGTAATAAAAGAGTAGATAACTTGGTTTAATCTCTTATTGGATGTATAATAGATGGACTTGGGCCTAGCTGCGTATGGGCTTTATTTTCAACAATAAAAAGGCCGACAAAACGCGAGGAGCTTAAAAAGACAAATGTTTGTGTCCGTCAACGAAACACGAGATGGTTCGGTTCAGATCATATCAAATCCCCTGGCTGTAAGCGGTATGTTACTATTTCCAAATTAGCCCTCATACTTTCCAAAAATTACACAGTCATTTCTCTCTCTCTCTCTTGTCACCCTCCTCTCTCTTTTCTTTGAGTGCTGTGTGTGTTTCGCGACTTAAACCGTTCTGTAGCATCACTCGATCAGACAAGAAGGTGTTATGCGTAAGAGCGAATTAGGGTTCGAGTTTAATCCAATTAGAAAACCTGTGAAATTAGGGTTTCTATTCTTCTTTTTGATTCTAGGGAGCTGAGCTGTTGAATTGTTATCGGTTTAGCGCAACCACGTGTAGCTTTAGTTAGTGATAGATCGTTTAGGGTTTGGAGTTGGGATTGGTTTTGGGGTTTCCTCTCCTCTCAATCTGATATGTGAGAGAAAGCTTTGTTCTTTCCCTTTGTTAGCGATTCTAGTCTTTTTTTTTGGAATGGCGAGCACAGGCGGCGAGCCGGATCGTAAAAAGCGTCTCTTTAGCTCAATAGAGGCTGCAGCTGCGGTAAAGAAACAGCCTTTCTTTTGGCCCTCCTCTGAGGACAAGGTTCCTTCTTTCTTTCATCTCCTTTACATGTGTCTCTCTCTCTGATTTTGTGCTATTAGATTCATCATTTACCTTTCATATATCCCTTTGGTCGATACAGCTTGATACTGCAGTCCTTCAGTTCCAAAATCTCAAGCTATCACAGAAGCTAGAGGCTCAGCAGGTTGAGTGTTCCCTTCTTGAGGATAGGCTTTCTCAGATTAAAGATAAACAATTACCATTCAGTTCCAGTTTGAACACTGTTCACAAGTCTTGGAAAGAGGTAACCAATTAATGAGCTCTTTTTTTTCTTCTTCAGTTCCACTTTGAAGACTGTTCACAAGATTATTGCTTTTGTCGCAGCTCTCTGCTGAAGTTGAATCATGCTCCATTCGTGTGAGTGATTCAAGCAGCGGAGCTCATAGGTCTGTAAACAAGGAGGGTATGTACTATCAGCCTGCCTCTTATTCCTTCTGTTAATGCTAGGACCTAGCTTAAATACATGTCGTGTTGAAAGGACACCTTGAATTGCTACCGCAGATGGGTCTTCTCCGGCTGTCAAAGACGATTTCATCAACCGGCTACTCGAAACTGGTGCCACTGAGAGCTCCTCATCTAGTACCTGCACGAATCAGAAGGAAGAAAATAGAGAGAATACATCAAGTCAGTTGACGCAGACCTTGTCTAACCTAGTAACCGCAACCAATGATTTGAGGTGTCTGAAGGATGAACTGTATCCTACAGCTCTCAGAAGCGGTCCCGATAAAGGTAATTACTTCCACTACAGTCAGCTCTTGTCTAGGCGTTCATTAATATCTTAAGTCTTATACGGAATTGCTTCCCTTTCTAGATTTGTCTGGACAGCTAGCGCTGAGTGAGTTGGAATCAGAAATGAAAAGTTTCAGAGTGGTTCTAGATGATGTTCTTGTGAAGTTCAAGTCACTTTCGAGAGAATTGCAGAATCATCGTGATGCTGATGCTAAAGTTAGAGCAGACCTTAAGAGAACAAGAGGTAGGTAGTACTTAGTCTCTTCTCATTCCAATATTGAATGCATTTTTTTCATTAACAGAGAAAGGTCAAATCTATATACACGCACTGAGCAGGTGTTTTGTAGTGTTTATATAGCCACTATAGGATCATATAGATAAAGAGAGAAAGATATTAAGACTGGAAGTTAACAAGATATGTAGTAACGGAAGTTGCACCATCAGTTTGACTGCTATGTGAGCTTGACATTATACTTTCACTTGGTGTAATTTGAAGGGGAGCTAGAGAATGAGGTCGTGGAGCTTCAACAATGTAATGGTGAATTGTCAGCACTGAGAGCAGAAAGGGATGCAACAGCAGGTGCGTTCTTCCCAGTGTTGAGCCCTGGAAACAAGCTTGCTACCAGAGACAAGGCAAGGGATAAGCAAAGGGAGCTGCAAGACATGGAATCGGTTTTGAAAGAGTTAACGGTATATTTTTTCTTTTATTTTATTTTTTGGTTTAATGCGTGGGGTCTTGTTTTGATAGTAGACTGGATTTTGTAGGTCCTTGCTTCAAGCAGGCTACAAGAGCTAAAAGATCTACATGAGGAGAGGACAAAGATTCTTCAAAAAATGAGTGTTTTACAGGTCAGTGTATGATCTCATTAGAGTATCTACCTGTATTCCTTTATTTCTGCAGGAGTTTGATGTAAGGATAACCTCTTCCTATTTGCTAAAACTGATATACAAGTTTTTTGCTAACAGAACAAGTCAAAGTCTATGACAAACATCTCGTCTTCTCAAGCCTGCCTTTCTTTGAAAGACCAGCTGAAAAAATCCAAAGAAGTGGTTTTCAAGTATATGGCTTTACTTGAGAAACTACAGGTTAATATCTGGATTTTGATTTTTAATTTTGTATTTTATCTTTTATAAAATATATGATTGTGAAGCTTAACTCCAATCCAAAAAAAAATTCCAGGTTGAAAAAGATAGTATATTCTGGAGGGAAAGGGAAATGAGTATAAAAAGTGAACTAGTTGATGTTGTTCGAAGGTCTTCTGCTGTGGCGGATTCTAGAATCGCTTCTTTAGATGTGGAGATACAGAAACAAGTAGATGAGAAAATGCGAATCAGGACTAGGTTGGAAAATAATATTTCGAAAGAGCAAGGTAACAAAAAAATTGGTTCACTGTGTGTGACTTCCTCTTTATCTCTCTCTCATCCACCTGTTTCGCACTTTGGAGTCTGATTTTAAGTGATTCGTATGTCTGTCAGGTAGAAAAGAAGTCTTTGCAGATATGAAGGCGTTAATGGCTTCGTTCCCAGGGGAAATGAGTTCCACGCGGAGTCAGTTAGAGAGTTATAAAGAGACTGCTGGAGGTATTCATTCTCTGCGGGCTGATGTACAGTCTCTCTCCGGGGTTCTATCTAGGAAGGTGTGCAATCATCTTAAAACGTTGTGTGACGTAAGCTGTTTTCCAGTTTATGCTTATTAAGCCTAATTGGTGGTGTAACAGACAAAAGAGTGTGAAGCATTGCATCTGGGATCAGCTGATTATGCTTCTCAACTACGTGACCTGAATGCTACGGTATGTTTGGTTAACGTTACTTGCATTATGCCAACCTTGTTTGAAAATATATTTCTTGGAAAAAGCATTTTGGAGAAGACGGATTAATGAATTTTAAATCTTCTTTTGGTTAGCGAAGACGTAGGTATTTATGTTGTTTTCTTTTCGAGTAATTTGAGTGTTTCATGAAGGTTCATGATTTGAAGAACAGTCACGAGGAGTTGAAGTTGTTTCTGGACATGTATAAACGTGAAACCACTGATCCGAGGTAAAAGCACAGTTATATGTAATAAGTCAGTGATTGATAGTATCTAAGAGTTAAATTCTTTGAGACCAAGTTTCCTTACCCTTCCCTTATAGTGGACGAATATATAGTATAATTCTCCTTTAGATGTGATAGGATTGGTTCATTATTGAAGTGCGATATTGTGGTGTGGCAGGGACATAGGTGAATCCAAGGAACAGGAGTACAGGGCTTGGGCTCATGTTGAGAGTTTAAAATCCTCTCTTGATGAGCAGAATCTAGAGTTGCGCGTTAAGGCAGCAAATGAAGCTGAAGCAGTTTCCCAACAAATGTTGGCTGCTGCGGAAGCTGAGATTGCTGATTTAAGACAGAAAATTGATGATTGCAAACGGTGAGTAATTATAACTCTTCCTATATACTGCATGAAGACTTTGAGACCGTTATTTAACGAGAATTGGTCTTTTCTGTGTTTCAGGGATGTTGTAAAGCATTCTGATATCTTGAAATCTAAACATGAAGAACATGGAACATATCTTTCCGAGATGCAGGTTTGCTTATGAAATTTCCTGTTTCTTTAATGATGGTATCGATTTACAGTAACTAATCTTCTTTTCAGGCAATTGGAAGTGCCTACGAGGACATTGTACCACAAAACCAACAACTTTTACTTCAAGTCACAGAGAGGGATGACTATAACATCAAGGTATCCCAAAACTCTTCTTCTATTTCCTCTATCTCGGTGTTTCACACCTCTACTAGTGTTTAGTTGGAGATTTACTCGCATTGTTATATTTTGCAAGGAGTATGGTGAAATAATGTGAGATGTCTTTTTTTTTTTGCTTTGTCCATTGTTGTTTACAGCTTTTCCTGGAAGGCATAACTTCAAGGCAGATGCAAGATGCTCTGCTTATCGATAAATACATCATGGATAAGGATATCCAGCAAGCCAGTGCATCTGCCAGCTTCCTCTCCAAAAAATCCTTAAGAATTGAAGATCAGGTATATATTCGGATGATGCCTGTAGTATATATATACTCCTCACCTCCACAATAGTTGTGACATTTTAAAGTTGTTGTTTCTCGCAGATGAGGTTCTGCACAGAGCAGTACCAGAGACTAGCCGAAGATAGATACCAAAAGTCTACAACTCATGAAATTCTGCAAAAGAAACGAGCAGACGTTGTGAGTGGCTTGGAACAAACTAGGTCAAAGCTAGAGGAGTCCCATTCTAAAGTTGAGCAAAGTCGGGTGGATTATGGGGCATTGGAACTAGAGCTGGAAATCGAAAGGTAAGTTATTGAGAATCTACTTAGAACATTAAAAAAAAAAAAGAATTAAGTGTTGTTGCGTGATGAAGAAGCTATTGTTTCTCTTGTGCATTCATATATAAACAAACATCAGGTTCAATAGGAGAAGGATAGAGGAGGAAGTGGAAACAGTTAAAACGAAAGTTTCTCGTCTTAGGTCTCTCGTAGAAGGATCGTCAGCCATTCAAAAGCTCAGACAAGAGCTCAATGAGTTCAAAGAGATCTTGAAGTGTAAGGCCTGCAACGACCGCCCAAAAGAGGTAAAAAGAAAAGACTCACTCTGAGCTCAAATTATGATTTGGTTAACTGTGTGCTGATTTGGTGTTTTGGTATGTTTGTCTCCTTAATGAACAAAAGGTGGTGATCACGAAGTGCTTCCATTTGTTTTGCAACCCATGTGTGCTAAAGATCACAGGAACAAGACAGAGAAAGTGTCCAACATGCTCAGCATGTTTCGGACCCAACGATATCAAGCCTATCTACATATGAGGGGATGTTGCAGCATGGAACAAGCAGTGAAACACTTTTGTTTTTGTAACTTTTTGGTTTGTTGCTTTCTCAAACTCTTCTTTCAGAGAGAGAGAGAAAATAGATTAAATATAGTTTACAAATCCGAATATACATTTTTAGCTCATTTATATATAGTACATTTGTTCCACTCTGTTTATTTCCACATACTTGTAGTTAATCATTTTCTTTTATTTCTTTGTAATTAAAGGTTTGTAAAATTAGGTTAATACTATCTAAGGAAACTCTGCTGATTTAAATATGTAGAAACTGTTAAATATGTAAAATAGACGGACATGGATCACTTCATTCATTGTTGATTTTCAGCTATCTAATTTTCTATAAAACATGTACTCAGTAACATTAACTGTAATTTTGGTATTTTGTTTTCTTTTCAAAATCTAATTTATCCTTGTAAATAGAATAATTATTCTTATCAAAAAGAAGAAATAATGTAGAAGAAAATTTGCAGAATATTATGTAGAAAAGTATAGAGACCTTTGAATGTCTAAGAAAATCTTGAACCACATTAGTATGGAATGGAAGATGTATATTTATTTCGTTTTGGAAGATGTATATCTCGTTTATATTATTTATTACTAGTGATATTCCGGTGCTACGCGCCGGTTTCGTACGTTATACTTTTACGTAAATTTATAAATTATTATAAGGTATTAACAAATAAAATACGTTAAATATGAAAATAAAAATATATTAAAATGATATTTTCTGATCTTTTTGATAGTGGTTAGTGACCGTGGTGCATTACTTTGTTTGAAGTTGTTTAGTTCAAAGTGGAATAACATAAGTGGTTATTACTAATCGATTTAATAAAAATAGAATAAAAAGCCGATAGTCATAACAAAATTAATTTAGTTGGAATCAATTTTAAATAACTTTAGTAACCAGGCAACATTTTTAAATTTCTCTCAGAT
Source organism: Raphanus sativus (assembly GCF_000801105.2). NCBI lineage: Eukaryota > Viridiplantae > Streptophyta > Magnoliopsida > Brassicales > Brassicaceae > Raphanus > Raphanus sativus. The sequence goes on along the minus strand of NC_079514.1, from coordinate 42,836,847 downwards.
TGAAAGTAATGATTCTTTTTTGTTTAATTAAGTTTTAAGAGTATATTAATCATGTTCACGGTTTTTAAAATGTAAACACGGATAGCATGTATCAGGGAAGTTATTTGTTTCCTTGCATAGTGTAACATGGGAAGATACCATAGAGTTTATGTGCCAATACCAATAGACCAAATGTTAGTCTTTTGGACTTGAGTCGCCATCAATTACTAAACGTTATTAGAGTGGGATTTCTAGATTGATTATATGACGGTTACGTCAATTGCGTTAAAGAAGGAGAATCGTAGGCTCCATTCTCCATCGTCAACATCAAATACAAAGAAACCTTACAAACCAGTGTTTTGACACTCGATTCGGACACTGAACCGGACGATTTACTGAGTCTCTGGATCATTGGGTCAACCGTGGATGAACCGCGGTTTAGTAAATGAATTAATTTTATTATATAATAATATATTAGCTATGAAAATAAATAAATAAAAACTAAAGTTAATATTTTAAATGTTTTCAAACATAAAGTAATTGTTTGGATATGTATCTATTTTATGTTTAATTTTTTTTGAAAATACTTAACTTTAGTTTCCATTTTTATATTTTTATTTGACATACAAAATATTAAGCAATAATTTAAAGTATTTAAAAAAACATGTGACATAAGAGTTATGAAATCTAAAAAAAATCAAGACATAAAATTCATAATAAATTAAACTTCCAATCCAAAATTAAAACATCATTTTAATAAATTGTCAATAACAAAAATAAACTAACACCTAATTACAATTAACACCAAAACACATTAAATAAAGTTGAGAAAAGATTTTAATTATTAAATTGAATGCCACATGGCATTTTTCCCCCAAGGAAAAAAAAACTCAACTTTATTATATAAGATTCATTTTTCTCAAGACATGATCATTGGTATTTACTGCACATGTTTCCTCTCTTCCTTTAAAAATGGCTGTGTGAAAAAGTTAATTATTTGAACCATACGTTCTTAATTACTTTCTTCGTGTGAGTAATATTCTTCTGAGTTTGGCGTTTCTAATTGCTTGCTTTTCTTTTTCTTTTTAGCCACTTTATTACTAAAGATAAAGATCACATGTTTTAGCTCCATTATTCTGGTTCTGTCTCTCAGTTGATAATATAATTAAATATTTATAAAAGTTTCTAACTGGATATCAGAGTCCTCAATATTAGAATGTTAGTCCATATATGATTTAAAACCGAGCTAGAAAATATTTAGAGAAAGAATAATTATCAATAGACATGCATGAAGTATGCTAGATATATATTACATGTGAAAGTGTAAGATAGAAAGGGAATGAGCTTAAACCGCAGCGAATAAATAATCTTACATACTGTAATTAGCGAGAGAAAGCTCTAATGTCTTTGTAATGCAATTGCACATTATTGACGAAAGAGGAAAGCAATCATACAATAAGTATTCAATTGCACATTATTGACGAAAGAGGAAAGCAATCATACAATAAGTATCTAAAATGTCATTTCGCTTAAGAACTTTAATTATGTTTTGATGGTAGAACTTTTCTATTTTTATTCAATAAATGATTTTTTTTTAGATCTTTCAATTAAGCAGTGCAGATTAAATAGAACTCTCTGCCAACTCGATACAGTGTCTCCAAATATTTGAATCTCACCAGTCTCAAGATTATTCAGAGATGAGATCTGTTTGGATACAAAATATGGGGATTTTAGTAATAAATGTGTGCTCTATTTGCAAAACTTAATTAATTCATCCACGGGAATTTTGCTGATCCCAGATAGCGTTCTGATTTCTTACTCTTTATTTTTTGAATTAGATGATAGTATTATTATTAATTAGATTTACCCAATAGTTGCAAATAAGGTGCTTATACAATATAGTTGTACCTTCCAAACCATAATATAGTGGTAAACAATATTTAAATATCGTAGGTTTTAAAAGAAAAAATGGACTAATTACTTGTCTGTACGCAGTTAGGTTTGCATGCCAGAAGATGCCACACAGCAAATTCAGCTTCTTGTAATTTGTTAGTGATAGTATCGTCCAGAGTCCAGACGATCCAGGTACATGTATATTTTATTTATAAGAAAATATTCTATATATTCATTTATATATATTTGCTGTCGCAATTTGACATTTGTATATCTATTCATATAAAAGTAGTACTTTTATTCGGTAATGTTGTAGTAATAATTTAATATTTAGAAGAAGAAAAAATAATATTTAGTAATTTAAAATTAGTACTTATTACGATATTAAAAATAATGGATTGGCTGCTATCAAATTGAGACTTAATGTGTTGTAGTTGTCTACATGCATTCAAACCTTAAAATCATGAGAAAACAGAAAACTAACCCAACATTTAATAATTATTACTACGTATTGAGATAACGATATTGAGCTCAATAGTACACCCACTATGTTTTGATTTAATGACCTGTCTTCAACTATCATATCTTTAAGTCTCACCAAATAGCATATACTATACCTTGCCTGTATATTTGCTGTTTATAATAGTCGAATATTACCAGTTGTCAAGGAAAATAATAGATGCCAGTCTTTGAAAGAAATGAACTTGTCTAAACGAGTTTGATAAGGACTTTTTTCTTCTTTTTACTAAACTATGTGTGAGCAAATCGTTTCATGTAGTGGAGTTTTCACCTATTTGCATCAACTATTATTATATGTAACGACATTAAATAAAAGATATTTTATCTAGGGCTATAACAAACTTATTTGTCACGCTCAAATCAGTCCAATATGTTTGGGAATCAATAACAGTCTTCACTTGCCTCATAGTGGTGAACAAAGTAAGGTGTTGGCCAAAAGCAGTCACCTTATTGCAGTTTATATTCTTTAACTTTTGACTTACATTAAAGAAGTGGACAAACAAACAAATTAAAAATAACAATAAAATAAAAATAAAGGTAAAAGTTGTAAATAAAAGATCTAAACACATCATCACCATTTGATGCTATTTCACAACACCTGAGTTTGATTAATTTTATTTTATATAATTAAATAAATTTTGTCATAACTTTGTCTTCTTCACTATTAATTACATAATCATCATCTCATCAAAACACATACACTATATATGACATATATATATATATATATATATATATATATATATATATATTAACCCGAAATGCAAGTTAGTCAATAAACTAGCCCAGTAACGAGGATTACGTTTGACTGCGATCATTCTTCATCTTCCTATTAGAAATTTTAGAAAATAATGCAGTAAGTAGAATTTTGGTAATTTAAATATTCTAAGTTAGTAATGTATACGTCCCAATCAAATACTTTTAACTATATTTGTAACTAATTAACTTTTCAGTTCTCACCAAAGAATAAGATTTTACATCGTATGTGACTAGTCATTTTATTAGGAACAGGTGATTTTGGAACCAGAGATCACTCCCAAACGAGTGGAAAACAAAGATTTATGCAAATTATTTAATTTTACATAGGAGATAACAAGAAAGATATCACGAGTTAATTTCGATAAATGGTCATATTGTGAAGTTCAAGATGGAAAAATAATATTATGACGTTGGTTGTCAACAAACAACTTGTTTTTTCAGTAAAATGAAAACAAGCAACTTGGTCTTGTCCCTATTTTTTCTTTATTCAGAATATGTTCTCACCACATTTATATTACAAAAATATTCATAAAACACTCTTTTGCTCAAAAAAGAAAATAAATCATTGTTTACAAAAAAAATCACTAACACACAAATTGAAGAAAAAACAAAAAAAAGCAAAAGCAAAAAAAATGAAAAAAAGAAGGGTAAATTAATTAGGTGTTAGGAGTAGTGTGATTTAGGTCACTGAAAAAGAAACACGGCTCATCAACCCGAAACCCAGCATCGGTTCCACAGAGTTGCCATGTGGATGAGTAACAACAAAACCCATCGTCTCGTATCATCATCTCATCACTAAACAAATCTGGCAGATCAAACAGCTTCTCTTCTTCGCTATCTTTGTCCGCAAACGAAGTGGTCGAAGCACATGAAGCTTCTAACGACTCTTGAGTTGTATTGTCCGAAGAAAACACCACACTACCTGACATAGATTGAGCCATCGCTTCTCCACTCGGTTCAGCTTCATCATCGGAGGCTTGCCAATTTACGGCGGCGGCGGTGGCAGCTGCTTGAATGTCTTTAGGAGAGTTGGTGACCGGGCGAGGAAACTCGCCGGATAATTCAGGAAAATTGAGATAAGCCGTTGTACCTTTGATGGCTAAAGCCGCCACATCATGAGCTCGAGCAGCCATATCAGCCGTTGGATAAGTTCCGAGCCAGATTCTTGATTTCTTCCTCGGCTCTCTTATCTCAGACACCCATTTACCCCAACTCCTCATCCGCACTCCTCTATACGTCGGATGCTTATCTCCGCCACTGGTTTTTCGCCGTTTCACGACGTTATCATCATCTTCTTGAACGGGTAATGATCTTCGAGATGCTTTTCTTTTAGAGTTGGTATCCTCAGAGAAATTCAAAATTCTTGATGAAGAAGAGGATGATGTTGTGTGTGAAGACAATGAGGCGGTGGAAGAGGAGGAGGAAGAGGATACGGTGAAGATAGCGGCGGTAGTTAAGGTAACCTGAGAAGCACTCTTCTCTATGTTGAGATGTGTTTCCATTGTTAGAGAGAAGCTAGCTTTAGAAAAGAGGATTGCACAAAAATAGATGGTGAAGTGGGCTTGTATTAATATTCGTCCACAATCTATTTTTCTTTTGGCTTTTTCATATTATAAGGAAAATAATAGAAAAAATAAAATAAACTATCGTATAATGATTTTTCTTATTTATAATACATGGTTTAGGGAAGATGGAAGGGGTGCATGGAACAAAAGGAAAGATGTTAACGAGTTTCACCGTTTTTAGCTGACCACTGACCAGTTTTGATCCATGTAAAAATAAGAAACAAGATGGTTTCATATGTGTACTGACTTTTAGCCTCAGGGAATTATATTTCACGATCCTTAAATAGTTTTGAGTACAATCGGCGGTAAATAAATAAAAATCACAAGATCAACACTTCCTTGACAAAAAGCACCATCAAGCCATTTCTTTCAATTAATTTCATAACTAAGATGGCTGTAATGCCACGTCATATAATATATTTTAATACGGACAAGACTTGGGTTCACCCCCTATGGTGAATCTTTAAATTCACCACCTCCCTAATAACCAATTAAATTGCCAACTAGATTAATGATAAAATAATTTTAAAAATAAACAAAATCATATTTAATAATGCTAATGTCACTATTTAATCCATAAACTCAAATTCTAAACCCTAAATCAAAATTCTAAACCCTAAATTTTAACATATAAACTCAAACTCTATACCCTAAACCCAAATCTTAAACCCTAAACCCAAACCATAAATTATAAACAAAAAAATCTAAACTCTAAACCCAAAACTATACCCTAAACTCAAACCCTAGACCTTAAACCCGAATCTTAGACTCTAAACTCAAACCATAAATCCTAAACCTAAACCGTAGACCCTAAACCCAAACCCTAGACCGTAACCCAAACCATGAACTCTAAATCCAAATTTAATTCTTAACCTTAAATTTCAAAAGAACAACATCAATATTAATCTAAATATTTAGGGTATAGGGTTTGAGTTTTGTATTTACGTTTTGGGTTTAGAGTCTAGGATTTGGGTTTAGGGTATAGGTTTGGGTTTAGAGTTCAGGTTTTTGGGTTTATGATTTATGGTTTGGGTTTAGAGTTTAAGATTTGGGTTTAGGGTATAGAGTTTGGGTTAATAATTTAGAATTTAGGGTTTAGAATTTAGATTTAGGGTATAGAGTTTGAGTTTATAGATTAGATAGTGACATTAACATTATTAAAATTGACACTATTTATTTTTTAGTTATTTTGGTTTTTGAAAAGATTATTTAATATTTTTTAATCATTAATCTAGTTGGCATTTTGGTTGGTTATTAAGGAGGTGGTGAATTTAAAGGTTCACCATAGGGGGTGAACCCAAGTCTTGTCCTTTTAATACGAACGGGTCACGGTATTAAATTTGATTTAACACACAACGCACACGTACCTAATCAAATGTCATTGTATTATCTACGTAACATTGTTCGATACATCATATTCGATTCGGCTCCATCGTAATTAATTAAGAAGCTACTTTATTTTATATTTATTATACTGTCATTGGCCACCACAACAAATAGATAAATACTATACTTCAGTTCTAAATATTTGTCTCGGCTCGGCTGTATTATACAAGGAATGAAGCCCTTTAACAAGAAAAAAAGATTATACAAGAAATCATCGAGTAACAAACGACATTATGCACACGTATTCATAGAGTAGTCTGCTATCAAATAAACTGAACTAGTGTCCACTACAAGAACGTGTGGCTATTGTTCATTTAGAATCTATTCAGTTGATTGGGGAACATTGACCCCATTAGTCAGACTAAGCTGCATTACGCGGTTCTGATTTGTTTTATAATATAGCCCAGTTTGATTTTATAAATTATAATATTATTATTATTATTCATCCTTCGTGATTATATATTGAGATTACGGTGATTGATAGCGGCAATGATGAAAATTGTATGTATACTTAAAATTAAATGATGTAACATTATTCTAGTTCTCAAATTGAGAAAAACTCTTTGTCTTAGTAGAGCTGTATAGGAGGAAGAAGACATGGATAATGCCGCAAGAGAACACATGGAAGATTGTTTAAACACATACGTACCTGTAACTTTGTATAGTTGTTTGTTTTTTCAACCTTCTGGTCAAGCTTCGTATAGTTTGTGTATATGCATAATTTTATGTTTTGATGGTGCAGATATATACAAAAATAAACGTCTAAAACTCAAGAAAGAGAGAGCAGAGATTGTTGGAAAATCAACGAGCGATATACGATGATTGATGTGAGATGTACTATTTTAAATAAGTCAATGAGCACACATGGCGCACATGCCACTAATTTTTATTGTATCAAAATGAAATACGAAAGGAAAGCTAATTGTTCTTTTTTTTTCTTGTGCAGACGATATTTTTGTCAAAAACTGAGGAAATTCGTTTATATTTTATAATCTTTTTCAAATTCAGATGTGCAGTCATTAAGATAATTCATGACGGTGTTTGTTAGATGAATAGATCAAACTGAAATTTTCATCATTTGCAAGAAGTGTGCGTGTGTTGGGGCAGGGGTGGAGGGATGGATTTTGTGAATGTAAACCCAACGCCTACGGTAAAAAGGTCACAGAAGTGGTCGTCGTTCCTGAATTCCAAATGCCTTAATATTTCGTGAAAATAAAAGGCTTTGTATTTATTCCATAGAAACTATATGCTATATTGCAGGTTTATACATTATAGTTATGTTATATGTACATACACATGTACGACAATACAAAATAATGCATATGTACACGTTAAAAAGGTAACGGGAGCGGTTCAGAAACTTAAATACGATGTTCCCTCTAACTATTTTGTTCATTCAATTCTATGTTTCCCCATAAAAAAAATCTATTTTTCATATGGCGGATGGGCATGAATCATGAGAGATGTGCTACTTTCTCGTAGGTCCAGTTTATTTATTTATTTTTTATTTTGTAACAACCAGTAGTATTTGCTATGCTTCATTTTAGATCTCCAATGGCCAATGTAATGACTATAAAACAACTGTGCAAGCAATTTTCCTTCAGGAAATCGCTCCATCGGTATGAAAAATTGTGTCAGCTAGTTACAAGATAATAATAATCTAAACAAATATGCAAGAGAGAGTCTTTTTTTGTATTTCGTCGAAAGGAAGCATGTATGATAGTATTATTTTTTTTTCCCTGCGTGTGTGATGTACCTACCTATCATACTATCATAGTTTTTTTTTTAAGTAATCGTGGATGTTGGTTGAGTGGTAACATCTCTTGGGCCACACCAAATCAGATTCTCAAATCTTGCTTTTGGTCCGACTGAATATCATTATACGTATAATAATGATACGGTTATAATAAATACATCGCATTGTCATTTGTGATTGCAAAGTCCTCTAAAAAAACGTGTAAAGTAATTGGGCTATAAATATCTTCGTGTTCTTGTTAAAATCAGTATCTGCCTTCACATGTGAAATATAATCCTATTTTTGTTTGTCTCGTTGAGACGCATGTACAGCAGCCAGCCAAAATCGGTCTCTATTATGAATAACATCCTGCCCAACTGGTCTTTTGATACAAACTATGAATTCTCTGACTTCGGAAAAATCTGGATCGTCTGACACTTTCTGTAAAGGTTAAAATTATCGCAAAGTCTCTGCAAATGGTCACATGCTCTGTCAAACTTCCATTTTAAGCTAGTGAGTTTGTGGTGTCTTTTATCTATGTTTCTAACTGTAGAAAGAAAAGTGAACTTGAAACTACTTCTTGCTCACCACAACTTTGCGGTGAAACATACATTTGTAAAAATCTATAAACAAATCCAATCATGCAAAGGGAAATTAACACATAGGAAGAAGGAAATCTATAAATCTACATCATTTATATATCTATTAGTGTGCCCTACATATTTTTTGTATGCCCTACATATTGTCTTTATCATATTAAATTACATCATTGAAGAGGCAAAATCTGATAATGATCCACTTTTCTTCTCTCCTTTTTTCCACCCACGAATAATTCTTGAAATTTCTGCTTCTTTATTCACTTTTGTTATTAGGGTTATTATTTATTCATCTTTGTTTTGTAACTTTTATTGTTCTTTACACCTGGAAAATTATTGCTTATATAGTCAAATGAAATTAAAAATCTAAATGATCAAAGACGTGTCCTTCGGCAATACGACACATATACAGGATAAATTATTAGAAAATTTTGTCACATTCAGAGAGTTGTGTAGAAGAATTGTGTCATGATAAACTTTTTCCTTAGAATAATCCAAGAACCCGTAAATGACCGTATAGTTCACGACTATCAAACCGTATAAAAAAGTAACATTGTACCATTCAGTATCAATGCACAGGAACTGTTTTAGTGCAGTTTAGTTTATTGGTATCCTGATTTACAAGATTAGGCAATTGCATATGTATCTTGTACTGCACATAATCATTTGATTATGGAATAAATATCTTCCTTTTTGGTTAACATTATGGAATAAAAATCATTTTACCCGTTTAATCTCTTTGCTCATGTTTTTTTTTTTCTATCTAAAAAGAATTTCATTTAACCAAAGAAGTACATACAAGTACAAAACTTTTTACAGATCCCCAAATGACAACAACAACAAATATTTGCACCTATAAAGGGATCCGGTCACAACCAAAAATATGAGACATCCATCTTGGATATCTCCTAGCCACATAAGACAGGAATCTACCATCTATAACTGCACTAGTAGTTATAAGACGGGCTCCCCTATTTGATTCAAAGGGTTCAAGAGCAATCCGCCAAGCCATAAAATCACTAAGTAAAAGTCTGATTTCGGTCACTCTAAACTTGAAGGAGGGCCAAGCAGCTGGCTGGTTGATAGCATTTACCAAGTTGCCTCCTTCAAGGACAAAGTAAATTTTCAGACACTTGTGTGAGAAAATACTTTCGATTGCCTAAGCAAGGCTTAGAAAATATGCCTCATCCTTTGATCCCACTGCTCCAAAAGATCTTCGACTATGAAGCATGGCTTCTTCTCGCTTGTTACTGAGAACCCACGCTGCACCTGCCACTTGAGTCTTTTTTACCCACCTCATTCTAATACTGCATTTAAGTTCTCTGTCGTTGTCATGAGGTCTCCGAGACTCTTCGTACTGTGTTATCTTAGTCCAATTTCCCCTTCTATTCCTCGAGTCCAAATTATGAGCATTTAGCCATAAGTTGGCTTCTTCAGACGTCTTCTTACATGTATGTTTTTTAGTAAATAGAAATCTTTCAAACATCAGAGAATTTCTATTTTTCCAGAGATATCAAAGTAACCAAGAGAAAATTTTGATTATTTCTGTCTGAGTGCTGTTACTTTTCAGGTGGATAGGAGATAACTCACATTCTGATAGATAGACTCTTCATGAAAACCTCTTTGTGGATGCGGGAAACCGGATGAAGCCCAAACCAATCGAGCGAGTGAGCAAGAAAATAGTAAATGGTTAATGGATTCCCCTTCAGTTCCACAAGTCTGGCATTCCAAGTTACATTTCATGCCTCGACCTCTAAGATTATCCAACACCGAAAGAGAATCAGAGAGAGCCTTCCAGATAAAGATTTTCAGTTTTGATGGAGCCATCAGGCTCCAGATCATAGCTTTTAGAGTGTTTAAGGATGGTGTTTAAGTAACGGTTTGGATCAGATCCTTATGGTGATCAGAGAAAGATATATCATACCCTGATCTGACCGAATAAACACCACTGTGATTAAATCTCCAAACCGACGAATCTTTTTCAGAAATTACAGGTTGATTAAACAGCAGTAAACTGACATCCGCAGATATAAAGAGCTCCTCCAGTGTCTCTCTGTGCCATCTTCTTGTCTGAAAATTAATCAAATCCGAAACTTGGAGATTCACATCAAAACACCTTTAGCCTGACGCAATAGTTATATGCATATAATTGGAAAGAAGATAAAAAAGTGAGACGATTGCAGTTTGTGCGATACGCTATGCTAGCTCCGATCCAAGTGGAATCTAAGGCTATACTCAAAGCCCAAAAGGCAAATATTATCATTGACTTCAGTAATTGTTAATAAAGAACTGAAAATTTAGGTTAAAACAAATAAACGCTTCAAAACATGGCCACTTCATTTTCGATGAACGTTAAGTATAAAAACAAATATAGCATATATACTGTTACTTTTGAAGGACCATATATAGAAGCAATGGTTTACGGTTTTTCAGCACATATGGCCAAGCTACCCGAAGACATACAGAGCTAAAGTTCTCTTTGTATACCAGAAAAATATATTTGTAAGTACTATTTGGTTAATACTTAATAGGCTTGTAAATGAAATGTCCAAAGTACAGTACGTTTTCAAATTTGGTTACACATATATAGAAAGTTACGTCAAACAAACCTCATATGTACAGAGCAAGTTCAGAATAAACCTTAATGATAATTCAATTCTTTGGCAGAAAAAATATTGCCTGCTTAGGAATTTGACGCCTTATTCATCAAATCCTAGCTATATTCGTAAATATTAATGTTGTACGCACACAAAAGATGACTACAATAATATAACATTATATACACACATTCAAATCTATTATAACGACGGCCATTTCTGATTACATCAGTGTTAAGCCGGTGGTTTTGTTAGTAAAGTTGTAAACTTAGCCTACGTAGCAACTTCTATTATAACCATAATTCAACCAAAAATACTTAGAAAGAAAGAGAAAAAAATAATTCAAAATAGTTTATCAATACTTGAAAGAATCTCTGAACAGAGATATGAGTTTACAACATTCGTTCTCACAATCGAACGTTCACTCCTTTATTCATTAAGCTGAAAACATAAAAGGGTTTACCCCTATAACATACGCGGTTCAATTGAAAACCCTATGATAGATGCAACAAAGGGTTTTCAAATTCACCGGCCACCAAGTCCAAAAGCCCTGCTCACGCATCACCACCGGGGTGGCTTCCACCATCACCGAGGTTAGCACTCGCGGTTGCTGCGCTCTTCCTCTGCTTGCTTTTGAAGCGCCTGCAGTAAACAGGGCGCCCATCGATAGAAAGGCAAACCTTCTCCCTGCTTCCCATGACCAAGTTGGGGATGTGGGTGTTCTTGAACACCACTCTCCCGTGCAAGGCCGGCCCCCTTCCTCCCTTTGGCTTAGGAATAATGGCTCGCTCCACGTCGGGTGCGTAGGACCTGACCATTATCATCATCATCAATCATCACCATCGTCATATATATAACAGTAAATAACCAATTGGTTAACGCACCAAATGTGTGACAAGCAGACAACTTTCTATGCATATATATATTTTAAAATGCGATGTGACTTAACATGCAACTCTGCAACTATATATGTCTACGAGAAAAAGACACTTGTACAAACTAAACCAAATTATACCTATTTATACGTTTCTTCTATTTGCAAATGAGTGTGTTCATAGATTAGGACATGAGGGCAAACATTCTATGTCACTATGTAACAGGAATTCTAATTCAATGGGTATGGTCTGTTGACACACATTTGCACAAACCAAAACTGATTATACATATGTAGATTTAGAGGATCAGGGCATTACCAGTTAAAAAATTCAAAGATCTGCCTTTCCGACAAAGGAAATCCGTTTGAAAAAGTCAGAAACAGTGAATGTTCGTCGCTTTTCACAGGTTGAAGCGGTGCCGCAACTTCACTCGGCATGGCTTCTGTCCCACTTGTGTTCACCGGTTTATAAACTGGCGCATGCTCACTCAGCCTCGCGTCTTTCACTCTTATACCGACGGGTTTATAGGGTTGCGCGCCCGCATTCAGCATGGTTTCTCCCCTCTTTAACTTCTCTCTTCTTTTAGACGACAAGGGATGCACACTAATGTGTGTTACTGTTTTGTATTTATACCTATACAACATGAGAGGGTACGTACGGTTGCAACGGTTGGGGTTTATGGAATTATATTTTTAAGTTAATGCACAATATCAGACTTAATGACTTTTTAAAAAGTCGTAATTAGCATGCAGCCTGCGTACAATGTAATATAAGAAAAACACAACTCTCTTTCTCTTTTTGCAAAAAGGTTTTTTTTTTTAAGAAAAACACATTTTAGTAATTACCGGCCATACAATACTCCGAACAGTACAGTATTTTTCGTCTGTAAGGTTTTGTTGGATATATGTATTCGTCTTTTTCTTCGCGAATCAAATTTTCAGTATCTAATGAAAAACAAGGTGTGAAAATACTATACCAACTGTTTGTCGTTTTTAACTATTATAAATATTGGAGTAGCAGTACAAGATATGACACGAAGCCATATAGTTTTTGAAAGAAATTTAGATAAAGCGTTGTACCGTGAAATCTCTATAAATTAATAATGTTTGGACTACGATAAAACTATAATTTTTTATTAATTTATAGAGATTATTAATTTATCGATATACTAACTGAACCAAAAACTCAATTTCGGACTATAACATTATATTAATTTATAAAGATTTTAGTGTATATTAATTTATCGAGTATTAATTTAAAGAGGTTATACCGTAATTAATAAATACATATCACTAATCCATCTAAGTATTTTGTTGTACAACTAAATAATTAAAAATTGCCTCTCCATCAAATTAGTTAATTAGTAAACGTTAATTTCGCATCGATTTAATTGTGTGTGATAGAGCGACCACGAACATGTTACATGGATAACAACTGTTAACGGACAGGGCCCAAAATTCAGATGGATAAGAATCGGCCCAAAACATAAGAATCGGCCCATAAATAAGAATCATCAAAACATTAGTGAGAGAGAGGAGTCTTAAGGGGCACAAATGTGATTGTGCTGTGGCTTTGGCGTCCGGTGGGTGACTGAAGCGCGCGGGCTCGTGAAAAGGTGGGAAGATTGTCTCCCTCCATTATTTCTCTCCTGAGGTTAACACGTGGACATTTCTTCACGTGACTTACCACGTGAAATATCCGGCGTCTTTTAATCGCCTTTGCTATTTTTATTTCTCTTTTAAAGTCTACACCAGTCTTTTACACATCACGTGGCTCTCACTCGCCCTGTCTCCTTGCAAACTTTATTTTTGTTCTGAATCTTGAAACTTTATGCTTTTCAGCTTTAAAAGTGTTAAGAAGTATTCATAGATATTGATAAATGAAAATACTTTAGATTACATTGTTTCTTATATATTTATTGTAAATTAATAGGACCATTATAGGAAACTTTTAGTATAAAAGAAGCTTGTGTTCGCTAGAAGTCTCCTAGGTTCATCACTTATCTTAGTATATTATTTTTTCTTTATTTGGTTATCTAATTTCTGCATGCATGTGAACAGCTGTATACTAAAGTTATAATGTTCATTTCCAACTTAGCAGTATGTTTCTTTTCCAAAGCTTAGCAAATGTTTACTAAACTTCTCTTCAGATCTAATACAAATTGCACGAATGACAAATAATAAATTAATAAGAATGAATCAAATCTTAGGACGGACCAAAATAAATGACGGGCTTCCCACGTGAACATGTGCAATGATTAAGCTTTCGAGTAAATTCTTAGATTCGTCAATACAATCATGTAGTACGTGAAAAATATAATAATTATTTTGTAATGATTAAATTCGCTAGCGAATAATTAATTATTAATGGATGCACTATATATCTACGGACTACACAGTGTACTATGGTTGATTTTTTCTTTCTTTTGACGTCGTTAAGAAAATTCTCTTGAGCAAGAGATTATGAATTAGTACTTACAATTATGCCAGAAAACTCAGTATGTCAAAGTGGACACAAAAACACAGGCGCATATAATCATGTGCCTGAACTTTTTGTGCATGGAAATCAATAATGATACATTCAGGTTTCTAATAAGAAGTTGTACATTAATATACTTCGTTCATTTCAAAATAAATGATATTTAAAGAAGCTTTTGATATTTTAAAATATATTATTTTTTATATTTCAATGTAATTTTTAATTTTATCAAAAATGCGTAACTAATAATATTTATAGTCTATTTTGTAATTGAATAAATATATTTTTAATTTATAATTTCATTCTATTTTTAAATAAAGACAAGTTTCTTAACAAATGTACACTAATCTAAAATTTAAGTATTTTGAAACAGAGTGAATACTAAAATAATCAAAATCAGAATTAGTATAAGATAGATTAAGAAGGTGATAAATGTTAGCTCAAACGGAATCTGGGAAAATGAGAGAACACATGCATGAGATTTTGCACATGGATATGGACACACACGTGGGGCCATAGTTTCTGTCTGTTTTGATTTATTTAGACGAGTCAAAATTAGCGAGCTCATAAAACCATGGTTGAAAATATATGCTCCAAAAAGGGTATTAATATGCTCATGCATTATTACGATGAAACATGGGTTTGGTTACGTTGGTCGGTTCTTAGCTAGATGTTTCTTACAAAAATCATATGAATAGTCTTTAGTATTTTTTGACTAAATGAGTAGTCTTTTAGTTTCATCTTCAAATTGTTATGGGCTGTCTATATTTTTGCAGTGTGCAGTATATCATCGATTTTGTGCATTTTACAGTTTTCATAATGGTCTGATGTCCAGTATATATATATTTTTTTGGGCCAACGTCCAGTATATATACCATTGTTTGAGGATATTAATGAATTGTATTCTAGATTGACTTATTTACTGTTGTTGGTTTTCTTAAAATTTACACAAGTGTATGAGTTATATTCGTTGTTTTATTTACCTTCGAGTGTTCTCTTCTTATGTGTGTGGTTCACACGCGACAAAGTTTGCACGTATGTATGTGAGACAAGAGAGAGAGGTTGAGTATCCAATGATTGAAGAGAAGCGGATGTCTGGTGGTGGAGGAACCAAAACTACGCCGCACGAGTGTGGTCACTTTGGACCACGTGCTGCCACGCTGGTGACTTCCCATGTGTTCATGCACGTGAACTCGTTCCCAATCTCCCACGTGACCTCCACGTCTTCTTGTTCTTTAAACCTGCTTCAATTCTATACCGACACACTCTGTATTGTAAAAATTCATATACATGAACATACTCGAATATGTTACAAAAAGAAATTAATACTACTCGAATGAGACAAATTTAATAGATCAGAAAACGGAGATTAGTTTAATTTCAAGTTCATTGTGAAATTTATCGCGACTACAACTTCCTACACTTTTAAAATCTAGGAGAAGATATATACCGAACTTTTTTGATTAAAAAGAAGAGATGTTTAAACCGAAATCTGATCACTAATCATGTTCTTGTGGACCGGTCTATTGGTAATAGGTAAATTTGTTTGCTCTACGTGGAAGTGGCAGTTTCTCAACGAAGAGAAATTGATCTTTGGCATTGATGAAAACTCTTCATCCAGTGAAACCGTTAGATCACCACTATACCGGATTTACAATCACAATAGCATAAATTATATTAAATTTGCATGTTAAAAGAATATTATAGTACTAGGAGTAACAATTGTTAGCATGCGAATAGAACTATACGAGTTGTAGAAACTAAGTTTCGAATTGCATAACCAAAACGGGGTCACATGTCGAACTTGCTTATTCTCACATGAAAAAATTATAGTTTATCAAAACAAAAGTGAAAGAAAAAGGGTTCACCTTGAGATCTGGAGGACCAGACCTTGGAATATAAAGAATTAAATTAGCATTGCCTACGAACGGTAACATGCATCCAACTCTTATTAGTTTGTTATAGGTTATAGCTTCTTGTGGTTATTAACGGTTTTCCTTAAAGCCAGCTTTATAATTAAATCAAGCATATATACGTTAGCTTATGAATACATAGTTTGTAATATATTTCAATTAAAAAGTAAGGAGTATATAAGTTTGTTGTACCACTCTCAAGTATGTAAAAGAATCAGAATACTAAGAAAGATTAGGATGAAAAAAACTAGAGGAAAATGTTTATTTCTTATTGGTTTTGTAAACCAAATCATTTTGATTTTACATCTTTTCAGCTAAATCCAGAGTAAAATTCAATTTGATGGTAAAAGCAAACCAGTCCAAACCCTCAACCGACCAATACTCCAAATAAAAATCAAATGTACAAAAGTAATTTACCAGAATTTTTTATTTCTGAAAAGGTCTAAGCAAAGTGTTTTGAAATCAATGAAAAGCATCTTCCATATTGATTGAATACATTTAGAAGTCCTAAAGTCAAATACAGATTCATTTACTGTTAGCTCCAGGAATGGAGCTAAGTCCATGAGAAGCAGTGGAATGTCACGTAGCCGATTTGGTGTGTTATATACCGGAGTGATGTGTTACGCATGCGGTTTGATGTGTTATGTACCGGTTTAATTCTAGTTGGTTAAGGATGATGGTTATCAAGAGAAGCTTGGGAGATAAGCTTCACGAAGATTTGGTAACAGCAAGATCGTGACTTGCGGATAAGTCCTGGAAGATCTTCTGGAACAAGATTCGAGAGAGATGCGATTGCATCATAGGTATATAAGGTAGTGAGAGGCAGGCGGCCGTCTCACGGGTTTTAGAGTTTAGAAAGCAAGTGTCTGAGAGTGTTCAGCATTGCGCATAGGTTCATTGTGACAGGGGGAGAGTAGCTCGACCTGTCCTTGGGTAGAATAGGAATTGGTTCGTGTCAAGTCCAGTTGGACGTTGTGTAATTCGAATTAGGTAAGTCAAGTGTGATTGCCTAAGAGATTCTTAATAAAACAAGTTGTGTTTTAGAGTATTGATCGAGTTCTTTAAGATATACGTGTCCTCTTGTTTTTACATTTGGTATCAGAGCAGGTCACCTCTGTGGACTCGTTGAGTCCACTCACAGGTTGAGATCTGACGACATCTATGGATACCATGAAAGAACTCATGGCTCTCCAGAAACCGATCATGCTGGATGAAGGAAATTTCGGTCATTGGAAAGCTAGAATGCGTCATATCATAAGAGGAATTGATGAAGACGCTTGGACGGCAGTTGAACAAGGATGGAAAGCTCCGACTATCATCCTGGATGATAAATCCGAAGAACTAAAACCAAAAGACAAATGGTCTGATGCTGATAAAGCAGCCTCCAAGTTTAACTCCAAGGCTCTCACCACCATCTTTTCCGCTGTGGATCTCGACCAATTCAAGATCATACAAGGTTGCGAATCAGCAAAAGAAGCTTGGGATACACTCATAAATCATTTCGAAGGAAACACAAGTGTAAGACGTACTAGGATCGATCACTTGGCATCGAAATTTGAAAACCTTCGTATGGAAGAAGATGAGTCAATCGGAAGCTTTATCTCGAAACTAAGTTCAATTGCGAATGAAGCCTCAGTTCTCGGCAAGAAGTATAATGAAAAGAAACTGGTCAAGAAACTTCTCAGGTGTCTTCCACCACGGTTTGAAGCTTACAAAGCAGTACTGAAAATCGCAGTCAACACAGACGAAATGAAGTTTGATCAATTGGCTGGTATACTGAAGGTACACGACTTAGAACGTGTGGATGAATCCTCTAAGGATCAGAAGGGGATAGCGTTTACTGCCGAAACCAAAGAAGCTGAGAGAGTAAAGAAGATAGAAGAAAACATGGCTCTTATGGCAAAGAATTTCAACAAAATGCTGAAACGAGTTGAAAAGAGTCAAAATCGCTCTGCTCAGAGATCTCAAGGAAGAGACCGTGATCGCTCCTCTCAGAACAACAGGAATGACTCTTCTCAAGGGAATCGACGAAAGGAGTTGCAGTGTCATGAATGTGAAGGTTTTGGTCACTACAAAAATGAATGTCCTCTCACTAAAAGAAAAGAGTTAAAATGCATAGAGTGCAAGGGCTATGGTCACACGAGAAGTGAGTGTCCAAATAACCTCAAGAAGGACAAGTCACTGATATGCTTCAGCGACACCGAGTCAGATGATGACAGTGAAAGTGAAGATCTCTTGCTGAACTTCTCTGCACATGTCGACCCAGCCGATGAGCCACATATGCCTCCAATATGCTACACTGAGTCAGAAACAGAGAACGATTATGAGCATGGAGAACATCTGCTAAACTTTGTGGCACGAATAAGTGAAAATGATGAGTCTCATAAGACACTGTCAAGCTCAGAATCTGATTCAGAAACAGAAGACAATCTAGGAAACAAAGGTACTGAATTCAAAGCTGAATATCAGTCACTGTACAACAAGTTCACAGAGCTAAGTCTCGAGAATCTACAACTGATTAAAGACAGAGCTATGCTAAAAGCTCAAGTCAACATCCTAGAACTGGAACAGACTGATAAGACTCCCGATTCAGAGAAAAATGTCACTACAGAGAATGAAAAGGAAGATCAGAATGAACTCAAGAAAACCATCTCTGAGCAAGCCTACTCCTTGAAAATCCTTGAAGCGAGCTTTGATCAAACTAAGCAACTGCTAAGTGAAGAGCTTGATAAAAGTCGCTTGTTACAACGAGAATTAACTGAGAACTACAAGAAGCTAAGGATGCTTAACACCGGATCAGACTCTCTAGATCATATCTTGTCATTGGGACAATCTCCAAAGGTCAACTGGGGTCTTGGCTTTCGAGGTACACCTTCAAAGATAGCTGACAGCACTGATGTGACAACTTTTGTCAAGGGCTCAGACATGATAAAGAAGCCAGAATCTGATAAACTACCCCTAAAACCTATCTCTCGTTCGCAGACACAGAAGCCTCAAATGAAGAAAAGAAACGGATGCTTGTTCTGCTGCAAACCTGGACACAGAGTTTCTAATTGTTATTTCAGAAGAAAACAATACCAAGAAGCATGGATGAGAAACCGATGTTACCTTGAACCAGGTAAGTTTGGATGTGTCTGGATTGCCAAGACAGATTTGTATCTGAATTACAAGAATAGAGTGGTGACTAGTCCAAAGGAAACCTTATATTCTACTCCTTCAGAGTCTACCATCCAGAGACCTGGAAAGGAAATCATGTGTAACCTAGCTTTTGCAAGAATGAGTGATGTCGAAGACAACACTATTGAGCTACACTACAACAAAGGTGAGTCACACTCCAATGTTGACAATGAAGAATCTACAGAAGCCAATGATTTCTCCCGGATCTTAGCAAACGTTGCCTACACCTCATCTGAAAGTACAAACCATAATGAGACACCATGGTACTTTGACAGTGGCTGCTCTCGTCACATGACTGGTAATGCTGATCACTTAGAAAGAATTGAAGAAATCACTGGTGGAAAGGTCACTTTCGGTGATGGAGGTCAGGGGAAGATCAGTGGCGTAGGCTTCACTAAGAGATCAGATCTACCTCTACTTGTCAATGTATATCTAGTCGATGGATTAAAAGCCAATCTCATCAGCGTCAGTCAACTCTGTGATGAAGGTCTGCGCGTCATCTTTGACAAACGAGAATGTCAAGCTCTCGATGACAAGAACAACATTGTTCTCCAAGGATATCGTTCAGCAAATAATTGCTACATGTGGAAACCTACCAATCAGTGCCTGACTGCTAAAGGATCCCAACTTGAACTCTGGCATAAAAAACTGGGTCACATGAATGCTCATGGATTATCACGATTAGTACGTGCTGAAGCAATCAGAGGAGTTCCTCCTCTTGAAGATCATATGGACAACGTATGTGGTGCCTGCTGCAAAGGCAAACAAATTAAGGTTCAGCATAAACAAGTCTCACAAACCAACTCAAACCGAATCCTTGAACTAGTGCATATGGACCTCATGGGGCCGATTACTCCCAACAGTGTAGCTGGAAAGCAATATATATTTGTTCTGGTAGATGACTTCTCTCGATTCACCTGGGTCAGATTTCTGAAGAACAAGTCAGATGCCATAGACAGTTTCCGAATACTTGCTTTGCAACTTAAACAAACAAAAGGTGGTATCTGTCAGATAAGAAGCGACCATGGTGGAGAGTTTCAGAACAAACTCTTTGATGAATTCTGCCACAACCAAGGTATCACTCACCAGTATGCAGCACCTCGCACTCCCCAACAAAATGGAATTGTTGAAAGAAAAAACAGAACTCTGCAGGAAATGGCTAGAGCTATGCTTGCTGGTAATCAGGTTCCATCTGGATTTTGGGCAGAAGCTGTGAACACTGCATGTTACATCATTAACAGAGTGTACATAAAACCAAAGACTAAGACCACTCCCTATGAAGTCTACAACGGTAAAACGCCAAACCTGAGTTACTGTCACGTCTTCGGTTGCCTTTGTTACATTCTGAATGACAAAGATAACTTGGGAAAATTCGATGCAAAAAGTGATGTGGGAATGTTTCTTGGATACTCCACTAACAGCTCTGCTTTTCGTGTCTACAACTCCAGAACTAAACGAATCGACGATAAGGTGAATGTTGTCTTTGATGATCAAGTAGGATACTACCAGAGGAATGCCACACTACCTAGCTCAAGTATCACACATGAAGATTTAGCACCTGGACCCTCTATCAAAACCGAGGCAACCACCAGTCAAGAAGATGACGAAGTTTCAGATGTTGAGGAGCAGATACTTCCAACCACAACAAGTGTGCACAAGAACCACTCCGCTGACGATGTCATTGGTGGAGTCCTTGATGGAAGAGTCACTCGCAAGAAATATATTGACTTCAAAGAAATGGTCAAACTGGCATGCTTTCTTGTTGAAATGGCGAAGGAGAACTGTTACATCTCACAGATAATCCCAAAGAACATTCAAGAAGCTTTGGAAGATGAGTTCTGGACTGCATCAATGCATGAAGAAATGGATCAATTCGAAAGACTACAAGTATGGGCATTAGTTCCAAGACCTGATGATGCCAACATTATAGGCACCAAGTGGTTACACAAGAACAAGACCGATGAATACGGTAATGTGACCAGAAATAAATCTCGACTTGTTGCTCAAGGATATGCTCAAATAGAGGGAGAAGACTTCGACGAAACATTTGCACCTGTAGCTCGTCTAGAATCCATTCGGCTGTTGTTTGGAATTGCTTGCAAGCTCAGAATTAAGCTCTATCAAATGGACGTCAAGAGTGCCTTCCTGAATGGTCTGCTCCAGGAAGAAGTCTATGTTACTCAACCGAAAGGGTTTGAGGATCCACATTATCCAGATCATGTCTACAAACTCAAAAAGGCTCTGTACGGACTCAAACAAGCCCCAAGGGCCTGGTACGAACGACTGACACACTTCCTCATTGCAGCTGGTTTCAAAAGAGGAGGAGTTGATAAAACGCTGTTTATACAGGACATCGACTCTCACATTCTTGTGATACAAGTGTATGTTGATGACATCATATTTGGAAGCACCTCTAAGCGCTTGGTCAATGAATTTGTCAAAACAATGACTAAGGAATTCGAGATGAGTATGGTAGGAGAGCTCACCTATTTCCTAGGTCTTCAGATCAAACAGTTGGATGATGGGATATTCATCACTCAGAGCACCTATGCAAAGAACCTGGTAAAACGGTTTGGATTGCAGACCAGCAAAATAGCAAGAACTCCTATGAGCACCACCACCAAACTGTCTCGTGATGAAGAAGGGAAGAAAGTCGAT
Source organism: Raphanus sativus (assembly GCF_000801105.2). NCBI lineage: Eukaryota > Viridiplantae > Streptophyta > Magnoliopsida > Brassicales > Brassicaceae > Raphanus > Raphanus sativus. The sequence continues at coordinate 42,814,717 of NC_079514.1, read as the reverse complement.
GAAAAGCTCTACAGAGCTATGATTGGAAGCCTCCTCTATCTCACTGCAAGTCGGCCTGACCTTTGCTTGAGTGTTGGCATCTGTGCTCGCTACCAATCATCTCCCAGAGAGTCACATTTGAATGCAGTTAAGCGGATTATCAAATATGTCAAAGGCACTTTGGACTTTGGGCTTCACTATTCGTTTGAGACAAATGTAAACCTTGCTGGCTACTGCGATGCAGACTGGGCAGGATGTGTGGATGACAGAAGAAGCACATCGGGAGGCTGTTTCTTTCTTGGCAATAACATGATCTCTTGGCACAGTAAGAAACAAAACTGTGTTTCATTGTCCACTGCTGAAGCCGAATACATAGCTCTGGGAAGCTGTTGCACTCAACTACTGTGGATGAGACAGATGCTTATTGACTACGGTTACACCACTGAGTCCATGCTTGTGCACTGTGACAACATGAGTGCTATTAACTTGACCAAGAATCCCATTCAACACTCACGCACTAAGCACGTTGATCTGAGACATCACTTTGTTAGAGAGTTAGTTGAACTTAAGCTTGTGGTAGTGGAACACGTCTCATCAGAAAATCAGCTTGCTGATATCTTTACAAAGCCTCTTGACTTCAACGCATTCCTAGGCCTCAGAAAGGCTCTGGGAATTGTTGACTTCTCAGCTTGATTTGATCATGACTAGAGGAACGGACACTTTGCAGTCGGACCGAGTCACAAGCTCACTCCACCAACCTTCGAAAACCTTGTTTCAGCAAATCATCAGTTGTAGGATCTAAGTCATCTTGAGAGTCATCTAAGTTTTTGAAACCCCTACAGGATGGACACTCGTCTTGGAACTGGATGCTACCACATTTAGATTCTAAGTACCGATCACTGTCCGGATAGGAAAGAAACAAAACACCAAGTAATCATTTGTTACACACAAACTGGGGTGTGTCACCCTTCAGAAGGCCTTGCGTGATGAGTACTCATCGTGGGTCAGGGTGCTACCACACTCTTGTCCTGGTGATGATCACTGCTCGGATAAGGCAAAGTCACACATGTTGAATCTCTCGTCGTGGGTCAGGGTGTTACCACACTTTGAACCTGGTGATGCTAGGAGGTTAAATGTGTCACTGACTTTGTAGAACTTGATCGTCAAAGCACACGATCCTGAAGATTTCATAAACATCCTCACGAGAGATCAACAACGAGTGACACTGATGTAGAAGGAGTGAATTCACGACAGATCTCAAGGTAAAGTATTTTCTTCAACTAAGAAGGCTCTTTGAGATGACATTAGACTCTACTTCTGTTGATCCGAAGTGTGACAGCTACTCGGATGAGAAATAGCTACATGTCAGAGCTGAAACATTGACTCAACTTCAGACATCCTACCATCACGGCTCTTTCTGACTGTAAACCTCCATGTCCTGCTCCTTTAGTCATCACTAAGTGTGGTCGTAAATTCTTGACTGCACCAGGCTTACCTCAATTCTCGATGTACAGTTGTTCCATCTACTCAAGCGTATGCTTTAATCTTCTCTCCTACATAAGTCTCTGTTCTGCTGTGAGCTATTTAGCTATTGCTTAAATCAAGTAGGTTGACGGGCCTAGCAATGTGGGCCTATTCTTCAAGAAATGAGACTTGGCCTAGCAAAGTGGATCTTATTTAATCTCCAAAGGCTTCAAGTGTGATAGGGTTTCACCTATATGCCACACTCGTTTTTCGGTATCGCCGCCAAGCTCTGTCTCTCTCTCTCGATCATGCAACCAACAAGACGGAGTGCTCGCCTTCAGTCCTCCGGTGACTCTCAGGGCACGCCGGTTCCCTCTACGACTCCGACAGTTCCATCGTCGGCCTGCTCTCGCAAGTACTCTCGAAAGCGAGTTCGCCGTCAGACGCGATGTACTCCGCCGGCAGAACAATCAGAACCAGAAAACTCCGCCTCTGAATCAGACGCAGAAGCCTCCGATGTCATTCCGGAGCATGTAGGAACCCAGATTCCTGCGGATCTTGGTGATGAAGACGTCTCCCTTGAACTCATTTCAAAGGAAATCCGACATGCAACGGTTCGTGCTGCGTTTCAAGCAAGGGTTGAAAAGAATCCGGAACTCCTCAAGCCCTCCAAACGACCGTATAATCGTCTCTTCTCTTCCTTTGCTGCAACTGAGCGCTATCACTCCCTGCAGCAACGAATCTTCCTTGAACAACTGAGTCTGCCTCTCAATGACAAGGATCTTGACGATGTAAAGGAGGTGGTGCTTCAATCAGGGTTGATCTACACTCTCATTGATGTCGATCCATTTCAACCTAGTCTTGTCAGAGAATTCATTGCCAATCTGGCAGATGCTGAGACACGAGACGATGGAGTGGCTGTCTACGTAAGAGGCTCTTTGGTTGAGTTCTCTCCTAGTCTAATCAATGCGATCTACTGCACTACAGGAGTTGACAAGAAACCTAGTTGGATGGATGAGAACATAGACGAAGTATGTGCTTTCCTCTCGGATGGTCGCGTCCGTCGATGGGAAGACATGAGATCTAAGTACCTCACCCTTCAGAATCAAGTACTCTACAAACTCGTGTGCACAAACTGGATCCCCACCACCAGCTACACGGCTATGAACACTGAGCGACTCCGGTTTGTCTACATGCTTCATCATCATAACCGGTTTGACTTCGGGGAGCTTGTCTACAATCAGATCATTTCTATGTCAGAGAACACCAAGACTGAGAAGACTCGTCGCATCCTGTTCCCCACCTTGATACAGCAGATCCTGCTTGCTCAACGCTCCATACCTTCTGATTCCAGTGATGAAGACCTGATTGAGTGTCCAAGAGCTGTGGTCAAAGACAAGAAGGCTGGAAAAGGAGACGGCATAGTTTCACGCACCCCCAATCTTGAGGAAGATGTCCTTCATGCTATTGCTGAACTCAAAGCCATTCACATCCGGCTCAAGAGTAAGGTGTTTCTGGAGAAGGTGCTTGGTAACACTCGTCTGTACTAACTCCTATTTGTTTTTATCTCATTGTGCCTCACTGCAGGGGGAGATTATGGAGTCATCGGGAGCACCTCAGCCTCGGAAGACCAAGAAGAAAACTAACAAATGTGTTGCTGTCTAGTAGCTTTATCCTTGTTGCTGTGTTTTCATTTGCAATTTGTGAATTTCTGAATTCCTCTATCTATCGGCTGTACTATCCTTCTTTTCCTCGTTTGAATTAAGGATATCTTTTGGTGTGTTAATTGGGATTCTCACTCTTCTAATCAGTCATCTATTAGGATTGTGTGTGTGCAAGTGCAAGCTTTGTTTCAGGTAGCAGGGAAGTCACATTGAGCTAAAAAGGGGGAGAATGTTAGCTCCAGGAATGGAGCTAAGTCCATGAGAAGCAGTGGAATGTCACGTAGCCGATTTGGTGTGTTATATACCGGAGTGATGTGTTACGCATGCGGTTTGATGTGTTATGTACCGGTTTAATTCTAGTTGGTTAAGGATGATGGTTATCAAGAGAAGCTTGGGAGATAAGCTTCACGAAGATTTGGTAACAGCAAGATCGTGACTTGCGGATAAGTCCTGGAAGATCTTCTGGAACAAGATTCGAGAGAGATGCGATTGCATCATAGGTATATAAGGTAGTGAGAGGCAGGCGGCCGTCTCACGGGTTTTAGAGTTTAGAAAGCAAGTGTCTGAGAGTGTTCAGCATTGCGCATAGGTTCATTGTGACAGGGGGAGAGTAGCTCGACCTGTCCTTGGGTAGAATAGGAATTGGTTCGTGTCAAGTCCAGTTGGACGTTGTGTAATTCGAATTAGGTAAGTCAAGTGTGATTGCCTAAGAGATTCTTAATAAAACAAGTTGTGTTTTAGAGTATTGATCGAGTTCTTTAAGATATACGTGTCCTCTTGTTTTTACATTTACAATAAGAATAAAATTTGAAGATATTTAAGTCATAAAAAGTCAAATACATATTCATTTACAATAAAGAATACCATATCGGAAAGTAAACATACATTTAATTGTGGTTGAAAGAGTCGGACGTTATTTAACTTCGAAGTAAATTACTCCCTCTGTTTCATATTAAGTGTCACTTTAGCTCATTTTTTTTGTTTCACAAAGAATGTCATTCTACAATACCAATGCAATTTATACAATCTTTCAGCTCAAAATTAATTGCAAAATGCATTGATCTTATAAATAAAGCTATTTATCTAAAAGACTATTAGTTAGATATGTGATATTAATAAAAACATAAAAGTAATTTAATGAGTTTCTTAATATGTGTGAAAAGTGTTTAAGTGACACTCTTTGTGAAATGGAGGGAGTAATTAACAAGCCCGACCTGTCTTGTCTGTAACTCTGGAAGAAACCGAAGCAGTGATAATGATGGCCTTATCAACAACTTCGGGAAATAATAAAAAGAAAATTTAAACAATGACTATTGTCTCAGCATATAAACTCTACCACCACTAGTCTTTTCCAAATGTCCGTTTTATATTTGACTGACCACAACAATCAATGGAAATTTTGAAATTCTCTTTTGTAGTTGACCAAAAAAATGCACTAATCAAATGAGAGTTTTTGGAAAAGATGATAATACGTTAATTCAAGATAGAGAATCGATTGCATGCTGGACTTAAAGGGAACTTTAAAGTCTAACCCCATACAGAGCTAGCCTCTGTGTAAACTATCCTATACCAACTACATCGTTCTTGACTCCCATACCCCAACGCCATTCTCTTCCTCTCCACGCGCATACTGTTACACATCTGTCTTTTCCTCTTAAATTACTCCTTCATGTTTATTGGAAACAAAACAGTGCACACAGAGATCTGCAAGACTATTCCAGACTTTTGTTAAATGAAGTATATTTTTAGTTTCTTCAGAAAAACAATTTAGTAGACAATACTCATTCCATTTCAAAATAATTTTGACACTTTTCATAAAAATTAAAAAATTTATATAATTGACTAATACATCTTTATTTAATAAATAATAATGATTAAAACAAATATTGATTTATTCAAAAAATAAAAAATGGATTTAATATACAAAATTATATTAAAACTATAGAATGCCACTTATTATGAAACAAAATAAAAATTTTAAAATAATATTTATTCTGAAACAGAAGGAATATCTACCAAGTCTGTGGACATCAATTCCTATTCAAGATTGATATGAGTTCTAGAGAATCAATTGATGCACAAAGCATTATGTATATTAAAATAGTAAAATAAACAGTAAATACAGTATCGTATATAATAGTCAAATAAAATTAGTCAAAGGCAAGTAAACAAAATACTCCTAACTGAAATGAAGAAAATAATTAAATTAATCTTCTCAAAACTCAACGTATTTGAGTTAAATGTCATTTTTATTTTCTAACGGTTTGTTAAAAGTTTTATATAGATGAGCAGGTGACAATATATATCATCATTGAAATGACAAGAGTCTATCTGACATAAGTCATCATTGAGCCCCAATCTCCTACATAAACTTTCCTCTCTCTCTCTCTCTCTCTCTCTCTCTCTCTCTCTCTCAACATTTATTAACCAGCACTACTTCATTGTTTTCTCCAGCAAAATCTTTTTTTGACCCAAATTTTCCAAGCAAATCTTGAAGAAATGGGTGAAAGTGAAGATGGTTTGGGTCTGAGTCTAAGCTTGGGGTTAAGTCAGCTCAAGGAACCATCTCTGGGACTGGGGTTGAATCTATTGCCCTTGAGAACTTCTTCTTCGTTTCCTCACATGCACAATCACAATAATAACCATCTCGAGAAGAAGAAGATTCATCATAACTCTTGGCCTCATCAGTTTCACTCCTCTGGTAATTTTTATTGTTTCTTTAACTTTCAGACTATTTGCCTAAGTTTTTTCTTTTTTACATTTGATGAGTGAGAATAATGTTTTCTGTATAGAATATGATTTTGTTGTAATATTCGTATAGTTCCAATCTAATACATATCTGTCTCATATCCGATCTTATTTATATTTCTTATTTTCTTGTATAAAAATATTTTAGTTTTATAAGTTTAGAAACTGAAGTTGAAAATGCTCTCTGTAGAAAGAAACTCGGACGTTGGATCTTTTCTAAGAGGTTCCAACGTGAACAGAACTCCCTCTGCGGCGGTTGTGATTAACTTAGAAGAAGACGTCGCGGGCATGTCTTCACCGAAGAGCACCGTTTCGACTGTGAGTGGGAATAAGAGGGATCTTGCGGCGACGAGGGGAGACGGAGGAGTAGATGAGAACGATGCGGAGAAAGCTTCTTGCTCACACGGCGGAGGAAGCGGTGGTAGCGACGAAGAAGAGGGAGGTAACTGCGACGGGACGAGGAAGAAGCTCCGGTTATCGAAGGAACAAGCTTTGGTTCTCGAAGAAACATTCAAACAACATAGCACTCTAAACCCGGTCAGTGGCATTTTTGTAAAATTCGCAAGCATCTAAAACTGCATTTTCGAATTTCATTTTTTTAACCACCTGATTGGGCAGAAGCAAAAGCTGGCTCTAGCAAAACAGTTGAATCTGAGGACAAGGCAAGTAGAAGTGTGGTTTCAGAACCGAAGGGCAAGGTAAAGATAATTCTCACTATCTCTAGGGGTATTAGTGGAACACAAAACCCTAGTTTATTGCTACGATGGTGATATAATTATCCGACCAAACAGAATTCATTTCACTGTCCTAAAAAGAAAATCGTATTTAGGATCTTCTGCCTCTGATCTGTCACATGGAGTTTTTACTTTTTCTCGCAGAGCTGCATGCGTATATTAAAAGTAAAATCTAGTTTTGTTTTGTTTCTTTGTCATTCAATACCTTTTTTCTTCTGTTCTGAAATCTGTCACTTAATGCAATTATTGATCAGTTAAGTCAAAGTAAAGAATTGTATGAATTTTCAAATATATATATAGATTTACAATACATTTACGTTTTTTTGTTTTAATTAGTTAAGGCAAAATTTTAAGAACTTTCAAATATATATACATTTACAATAGTCGACAAAAAGTTATATACATTTACAGTATATATCTAGCTCATCTCTATATTGGCACTATTATTTAGAGTCAAATCTTGTTCAATCTATTTTTTCATTTTTCTTAGTTAGAAATTGCTATATTTTTATAAATAGAGAAAATAGCATTCTTTTAATTTATACTTTATTATAGATGAATGTTATTTAAAGAACTACACTTTATTAAACACTACAATTATTATAAAGTTTTTTCGTAAAAATAACAAAATATATTGAAAATGGTCTAAGAGAGATAAAAGTTCTAGTAAAAGATTTTTTTGGACTTCCTTACATTTTTGTAGGACAAAGCTGAAACAAACCGAGGTTGATTGTGAGTATTTGAAGAGATGTTGCGATTCTCTAACGGAGGAGAATCGACGGTTGCACAAGGAAGTATCTGAGCTCAGGGCGTTGAAGCTATCTCCGCATCTCTACATGCACATGACTCCTCCAACTACTCTGACTATGTGCCCTTCCTGCGAACGTGTCTCGGCTTCCTCCTCCTCAGCTATGGCTGCTGCTACTCCTCCTCCCTCCACCGCATCTGGTGGTGGTGGACGGATTCCTACGGTGGTGGGACAGCCAACTCCTTGTGCAGCGATTTCTCTCCAGTCAAGATTAGCTCACTAGGGGGAAAATATCTAATTTAGTATACATAAAATATGTGTATGAAAACTGAAACCTTATCAGTTTTTATTCAAGGTTAACGTCAAATCTATTTAAAATTAAAAAGACGTCATCTGAATCTCAAGGTCGTAACACTGTTAAATAATTGGTTGACGTAAAGCAAAACAGATGCAACGAAATTGAGTAAGGATTGTGTGTTTTTGTTTTATAAGAATTCAATTTTGTGAATGTAGGGGTTTTATGTAATGAAACTTGGTGGGCTTAGGTAATTAAATTAGAAAAACTTGCTGGGCTTATTGCTGATGAGTTTTTATGAGAATTCGTTATAATGTAAATAACGTTTTAGGCCTGAGCCTAACTCTAGATCAGATCCTCTCTGCTAAGTGCTAAGAGTTAACTAAAACATAAAATTATAACAATTAACAATAAATATAACTAACACTGAATATTTTTTTTTATTAACCAACACTGAATATTGTTATATTCAATTCCTAATAAATCAAGTGGCGACTCCAAGTTGCTCAACTCATCCTATTTTCTATCTTCCTTCGTTTTCCCCACTTTCTCAAAATATTCTCAACCTCAATAAAAAAATAATTTTCATCATATTAAGATTTAAGAGTTAGAGAAACGCAAGAGATGCGGATTCCTCTTATTCATTATGGTCAACAGTATCCTTCATTACCTAATTTTCAGTAAATTCAAAAGAGCATACAGTATTTTAAAGCTTTAGTGACTTTGTCACCAAAATAGATGCACAAATGACAGAACCAACCACCGATTAATGAAGTTCCAAAACCCTTAATGTTCAATACAAGCGAGAGTATTATACTAGCATTAATCATTCTCAGTGTGATTTATAGGAATTTGTATATAGAAAACGTATTCAATAAGAAACTATATCTACATCTTCAAACTCTCGAATTTATAGGAATTTGTTTTACATGAGTTTGAGCTTTTTTGTACGCATTATTATTGTTTAGAAGTTGACCGGATGTATTATGAGTTGCTTAGAAGAGAGCATGACCATTTTATATATGTTCTTAATCGCAAAGTGGGACCTTTCTTGCAATAAAGCCCCGTGTTTAGAAAACAGTCTTCTGTCCCTTTTCAACCAATACTAAGTTTCTAACTCTTTTATTGGTTTAGGCCACAAATATTAATCGGTTTTCTTCTTTTTACTACTACAACTAGGGGTGGGCACGGAGCGGATATCCGGAGTTTTAAGGATATCCGTGATCCGATCCGTGCCTTACGAATATTCGATTTTTTGATCCGATCCGATCCGTAACTCTTCGGATATCTGGAACACCGGATATCCGCGAATATCCGGAACACCGGATATCCGCGAATATCCGAATTTTTGCCGGATATCCGATTCGATCCGTAAAAAATAATAAAAAATTAAAAAAATAAATGAAAATAAAAGAAAAGAAGAAAATTTGAAATAAAATAATAATATTTCATTAATTATTTTTTAAAAAATTACATACTTTCAAATTTTTTAATAACTAAATAATTAATTTAGTGAATAAAAATATTATAAAACTTATATAAAGATAAAAAAGTATATAATTATATAATTTTATAAACATGTATACATATATATGTATATAACGGATCGGATCGGATATTCGTTTCTAAAAATATTAGTATTTGTGATTTGCTTCGTCTTTGACGGATATTGGATTTTAGTATTTGCTTCGATTCGTTAAGTTACGGATATTCGGATTTTTCGGATCGAATCGAAACGAATAACGGATCGAATCAAAATTTACGAATATTTTGCCCACCCCTAACTACAACACCATTTACTTTTGAGAAAAATATAAAACCGCAAGTTGAAGACAAAACAATGCAATTTCAGTCAAGATTGTTACCATCCATTTATGTATGTTCATTCGATCTGTGGATTCTACTGTTCGATTAATAGTGGATGCATTAATTTTTTTAGTAATTTAAAATACTTATTTATTGGCTTTTTAATTACTACAAAATCATTTTCTATAAATCATCTATCATACCTCTATTTCAATTTAAGGATGATTATCATTATTTTTTGAATAAACAACTAAAAAGTAACCAAATTTATTATTTTAAAATCTTTGAAATACATACCCATATAACCAAAAATACTATAAAAACACATGCAGACAATGAAAAAAATGTACTAAACGTAAATAAATACAGGAAAAATAAAACAGAATAAAATCGCAAAGGATTTTCATGCTCTGTATTTGAGCTGTTTTCTTCTCATCCATCATCACACGAACCCCCCCTCTTCTCTCAAAGCCCCGACCCGGATTTAGTAATCTCCTCTTCTCCTTCTTCATCTTCCTCCTCAATTCTCGCAAGAGAGAGACAGAGATAGAGAATTGATCGTTCTCATTACGAGAGTATAACGTCAATACAAATCTCTCTTAAATCAAAAAAAGGTCAGAGCTTTCGTTGCTGTTGTTGTGTCTGTCTTCAAGGGCTTTGAACTCCTGAATCCTTTTGTACCTTAATCACATCATCATCATCTAACGCCTCCTTGATTCAATACAGTAACTGGGTTTTGCATAAAGTCTCAAACTTTGCTGTGATCAATTCCAAAATTTCGATTTTTATTTACAATGAGTAGTCATCGTAGGGTACGTAGAAAGTTAGATGAGAAAGGCACTGTATCCGCCTCTGACTCCTCGCTTGATTGGACTAGTTTGGATTACGACACAGTGCTCCACCTCTTCACTCGCCTTAACCACCGCGACAGAGCTAGCTTGGCATCCACTTGCAAGACATGGAGAGCTCTCGGCGCTTCTTCTTGCCTATGGACTTCCCTTGACCTCCGTCCTCACAAGCTCAATCCTTCTATAGCAACTTCTCTCGCCTCTAGGTGCGTTCATCTCCGCACCTTGAGGTTCCGCGGCGTCGAGTCTGCTAACTCCATTATAAACCTCAGAGCAAAGAACCTGCTCGAAGTCAGCGGCGACTACTGCAGGATGATCACTGACGCTACATTGGCGGTGATCGCCGCGCGCCACGAAATGCTCGAGAGTCTCCAGCTTGGACCTGATTTCTGTGAGAAGATCACCAGTGACGCTATCAAGGTTGTGGCATTGTGTTGTCCTAAGCTCAAGAAGCTTCGTCTCTCGGGGTTAAGAGAGGTTACTTCCGAAGCTATTGAAGCTCTGGCTGAGCATTGTGTGCAGCTCAGTGATCTTGGGTTCTTGGATTGTCTAAACATCGACGAGGACGCGCTGGGGAGAGTTGCGTCTCTTCAGTATCTCTCTGTTGCTGGGACGTCAAACATAAAATGGTTGGTTGCAGCTAGTAGATGGGATAAGCTTCCTAAGCTAATTGGCCTAGATGTCTCCAGGACCGATGTCGGTCCTGGAGCGGTTTCTAGGCTGTTGACAACGTCTCAGAGCTTGAAAGTTTTGTGTGCTGTTAACTGTCATGTACTTGAAGAGGATACAAGTTTCATGAGCTCTAATAGATTCAAAGGAAAAGTTTTACTTTCTTTGTTTACTAATGTTTTCGACGGAGTTGCTTCTTTATTTCCCAACGACGCTACAAAGAAGAAACCAAAGGAGATCTTTTCATACTGGAGAGGGATGAAGGATAATGCGATGATGCGTTGGATCGAATGGATTGTTTCTCATACTCTTCTACGTACAGCAGAGAGCAATCCACAGGGATTGGATGACTTCTGGCTGAAGCAAGGAGCTGCGTTGCTGCTTGCTCTGATGCAAAGCTCACAGGAAGATGTTCAAGAGAGGTCAGCTACTGGACTTGCTACTTTCGTGGTGATCGATGATGAGAACGCTAGTATAGACTGTGGAAGAGCTGAAGCGGTTATGAGAGGTGGAGGGATCCGTCTTCTTCTGGAGCTTGCGAACTCGTGGCGTGAAGGGCTTCAGTCAGAAGCTGCGAAGGCTATTGCGAATCTGTCGGTGAATGCTAACGTTGCGAAGAGTGTTGCTGAAGAAGGAGGGATCAGGGTTCTTGCTGGTTTGGCTAAGTCGATGAATAGACTTGTGGCTGAGGAAGCTGCTGGTGGACTGTGGAATCTCTCTGTTGGAGAAGAGCATAAGGTAAGTCCTCTAGTTATATTGCTACTACTCTTGATTCTTCTTGAGCTCACCATTTGTTCATTCTTCTGTTAGAATGCTATTGCTGAGGCTGGAGGAGTGAAGGCACTAGTTGATCTTATATTCAGATGGCCAAATGGTTGTGATGGAGTCTTGGTACGGTTTATAAAAAACTAAACGAATAAATCAGTTCTATGCATTTGTGTTCGGTTTAGTTCTTTCAGTTTCCGTTTTTCTCGGTTCTAGAGATATAGGAACAGTTTGTTTATTTGTGAAACTCTGTCCGGTTTTAGTTGTTCGGTTCTAGAAATATAAGAATCGCTAACAGTTCGTTTATTTGCGAAATTCGGTCCGGTTTTAGTTTTTCGATTTTAAAAATATAAGAACCGTTTGGTTATTTGTGAACTTCAGTTCAGTTTCGGATTCTTTTAATTTCGGTTCTGTTTTCAGTTCTCGGTTTCTATGCACATGCATAATTTTACTACCTAATCTGTGTGGATTAGGAACGAGCTGCTGGAGCCTTAGCAAACTTAGCAGCAGATGATAAATGCAGCATGGAAGTAGCATCAGCTGGAGGTGTACACGCCCTAGTGATGTTAGCTCGCAATTGCAAGTACGAGGGAGTACAAGAACAGGTAAAAAAAAATCCATTTTCTTTTATTTTGTCTAAGTTCTTTGCTACTGATTTTTTGTTTAATGCTCTCTCTAATCATCTTCTTTCTCTTTTACTTGTCAGGCTGCTCGTGCTTTAGCTAACTTGGCAGCTCATGGTGATACAAACAATAACAACGCTGCGGTTGGACAAGAAGCAGGTGCGTTAGAAGCTCTTGTTCAACTCACACAATCTCCTCATGAAGGCGTAGACAAGAAGCTGCTGGTGCTCTATGGAATCTGTCGTTTGATGATAAGAATCGAGAGTTTATTGCTGCAGCTGGTGGTGTTGAAGCTTTGGTATGTTCGTTCACACTTGTTGCTTAAAATATGATTTGATTATACGTGAGTTAAAAGCCATCTTTTGTTGATTATTTTATTATTATTCAGGTGACACTCGCGCAGTCTTGTTCAAATGCGTCCACGGGTCTTCAAGAAAGAGCAGCTGGAGCTCTTTGGGGGTTGTCAGTATCAGAAGCAAACAGCATTGCGATTGGACGTGAAGGTGGTGTGCCACCTCTAATCACACTTGCACGGTCTAAAGCAGAGGTAATGCATTGTTGTCATCGAGTCTTGTGACTTGGAGTTTAGCCTCAATGCATTTTGGCTTTGTCTCTTCTTCTTCAGGATGTACATGAAACCGCAGCTGGAGCTCTATGGAACCTCGCTTTTAACCCTGGCAACGCACTTCGCATTGTGGAGGAAGGAGGAGTTCCAGCTCTCGTTCACTTATGTTCATCTTCCGTCTCGAAAATGGCTCGGTTCATGGCTGCTTTGGCTTTGGCATACATGTTCGATGGAAGGATGGATGAGTACGCTCTGATGATAGGAACATCAAAAAGCATCAGCTTAGATGGGGCGAGAAGAACGGCTCTCAAACACATCCAAGCCTTTGTTACGACTTTCATGGATCCTCAAGTCTTTGTAGCTGCAGCCGTCACATCTACTCCTACTATGTTGGCACAGGTGACGGAGAGAGCTCGCATACAAGAAGCTGGCCACTTGAGATGCAGTGGTGCCGAGATAGGAAGGTTTGTAGCCATGCTGCGGAACCCTTCTTCTATACTCAAGGCGTGCGCTGCCTTTGCGCTTCTTCAGTTTACGATACCGGGTGGTCGTCACGCGATGCATCACGCAGGGCTTATGCAGAGTGGAGGAGAAGCTAGAGTCCTGCGTTCTGCTGCAGCTGCTGCGAATATGCCTCGTGAAGCTAAGATCTTTGCCAAAATCATCATTCGTAATCTCGAGCATCACCCAAGCTGAATGAATCGAATCTTCCTTGTAATACACATTTACTTACTCTTAAAAGAGTTATTTCTGTAATACACAGAACTAAGCTAGAGCTGCCAAGCAAAGCTATTACAATTGTCTCAAAACTGATGATAAGTGAACAAGAGTGATTGACTCTGCTTCTGATCAGGGAATTAGAACAACGTACAAAACCTAAAAATCTCTACGGTTTCTAAAAGATTAATAATATAATAGTAATAAGAAATTATACAATAACAGCTTGCAGCGCAGCTAAATATATTCTTGTACAACTTAGGCAGGGAGTCATTCTTATAAGAGAGAAAATATCCATCCAGATAACACACACAAAACATGTAAAGAGAGAGAAACTAAAGGCAAACCATCAATCACAGACAGAGACCCCCCACAGGGCATTACAGCTTCTCCTTCTTCCTTATTCCTTAGAAACCTCTTCTTGTTTGCCTCATCGTTGCATCTTGTTTCTCTGAAAAGAGCCATCCGATAGTGGAGCTCTCTTCCTGCTGCTCTCAGCCAGCTGAAAACAAACCAAATGGGGATCAAATTTTATAGATACAGAGTTGGTTACGATATAATGTACAAGCAAAGAAGGCAAGGATACCTTCCGAATATGTCCTTCACTTTGGTTATGGAGGAGCATGTTATAAGAGTTGTAGCCGGGATAATTGCAAACTCGACAAAAATGTCTAGGCTCATCGGAGTCGCAGTCTCTGGGCACCATCTCAGACAACTGCACACGCACACGCACACACGTTAAGTGACAATTTTACATAATAATAATACAAAAGATGAGAGGATGCTGCTAGAGTACCTGCTCTATGTGTTCTTCACTCTTGAGATGAGTGATGAATTCGCCACATATTTTGAAAAGATCATTGCATATCTCGCAGATGAAGAGAGGATCATCATCATCATTCATCATCTCACATGCGTTGTTCATGTTGTCATTCAATAAATTTTCCCAGACAAACTCCTCTCTGACATAGGCTTTCTTATATTCTGGCACATTGTCAAGGGTAACTGGCCGACGATCTTTTGGATATACACAAAAGAAATTGTACTTGGATCCAGTAGACTGAAAAAAACAAGAATTAGCCATGGTATAACAACGGGATATCAGCATGACGGTAGCCGGAGCTGGGTCATCCTCAGACCATTCGCTCAATAAACATCCTAAACTGTTCCCACCTAGAAACAAAGAAATTACGGATGAGAATTGAGTTAACAAATACGATATAATAATAATAATAATAATAATAATTCGAGAGAGGATTGTTTTTATTTACCGCAGGGGGCGTGAGAAACAACGATTCCAGAGGAAGAGAGATCTTCCAAGAGGGCACTAGACATGTATTCCAGGTTGCCGAACGCATAGATGTGGACTTGAGAACGATAACCCATCTCCTTGTACAACGCAGATTCTATACACGCACGGACACGACAAGGCTCAACACCAGCGGGAACCGGACAGAGGAGGAGATCTTATATATAGACGACCACAAAACTCATGGGCCTGTCTCATGGGCTATATAAATTTATGGGCTACCGACTTTAGTATTGGTTAGTTTTTTTTTTTTTTCTAGCGGTGGTTTTCGGCTGGATTAATTCGGTTTTAGTAAATTGTAATCCAGTCCAACTGATTATTAGGAAAACGTGCATCAACAAAAAGCCTGGATTAAGAACCACCCTCTTGAGATTTACCATTAGCTACCAATCGAGCTGTAAGAACCATCTGCCTTAAGCTTGTACTTCTAAAGCCATCTAAAATTAACAACATTAACATCAGGTGGCTTTGGGACAAAATTCCAAGTTGTAGTCTCCAACTCCGCCGTCATTTCCGCCATTAGCCAAGGCAATTTCCATGATTGCAGCTGCTTCCATCACCCAAGAGAGAGAGTTCCACGTACACCCCCAAGAACTTAAGTAGCTTGCTTTCCTTCTTCTCCTTGAGTCTGTTGGGACCAAAGAGCTGAAGTCTGGTCTCTCCTTCTGCTCCATGTAGTCCATCTCTGCTACAATTTAACTGCTGGAACACTTCTTCAATAAGAAAGCTTTCATATTCAAACCAAGCTTGTGAAACATAAACATCTCTTCATCAGTTATGCTTTCTAACTCTTCTCTCTGCTCTGGCTGGCTGTAGACACTTTTCCACCTTAGCCAAACCATGTTCAGCTTTCAATATCTTTCTCTCAGAAAAAACAAGTTTCCTTTCCAGCTTCCTGATAAGATTCTCATGCCTCAGATTCTCAACCTCGTGTTTCACCTTTTCTGCATGATGACCATCGTCCAGTTTCTTTTCCCACTTACGAGTCGCGTCAAGTGTTTCACCAAGAGCACCAGCAGAAATGAGTTCATAACAAAGTTCAATGCTCGGGACAATCAGGGCTGATGATCCTTCTCTTAAAGGTGCCTCTTCTTCTTCGTCTTGTAAACTTCTTACAAATTTTTTTTGCTCCACCAATGCCTCAGCTACTTCTTGTGACAAAAATTTCTTTCCTCGGTACAGAACCAAGTAGCCTCTGTTCCTATAGATCAGTATCCCTCCTGTCAGTTCCTTGAAACTTTCAGCCATTCTCTCACGCGCGGTTAACTGTAGACTGCGTTTAATCCCAGTTTCTGCAAGTATACTCCTTTTCTTCTTAGGTTTGTGTGTTGTATTTCCCTCATCGCAAACAACACGCCTTCTCCTATCTCTCTTAGCACCATCATTATCACTGTTGACGAGTGCTCTCTCATGCCTTCGATTAACTTTGGAGGTTTCAGTGTTTACTATCTCATCACCACCAGATACCCTCTTGTGCTTCTTCTTTGTCTTCGATTTCTTTCCACCATCATCATCAGCTTCAGAATCATGCCTTTTAACACTTGCTTTCTTCTTCTTTTTCTTCTTCTTCTTCTTCTTGTTAGACTTGCGATGTGTGAGAATTCTTTGAACTGCTACCTTACTCCTTGTCGTCATATCTTTATCCATGTAAGACTCCGGCGAGTCTAACTTGAATACATTCGCCGTCATAACCACTATAATTCGCCTTGATGTTTCTCAAGTTCGAATTTAGGTTTTGAACAAGAAAACTTTATTAGAGATCCAGTATCGAATCTGTAGCTCTGATACCACATATAGAATCACAATCGATAAATCACAATCAAATTAAATAAGAATAACTCTCTTATTAATCTCTTGAAGGAAAATAACTCAAAACCTCAAACTCTCTCAATTTCACAATTCATAAGTTATGCAACAATATATGCATCTCCTTATATATAACTCACAATTTCCTAAACTCATTAGGAATCACACAGATAGATAATTTTCTATTACATAAAGCAGGAAAGTAATAGCTTGCACTTCAAGCTACTTCAAACTTAGCCCAACAACTCCCCGGTCTCCTGGCGATTCACGTTCGCCAAACTACAGAAGAAGCTACTCACGTTCGCCAGTCTACAGGAGAAGCTATTCACGTTCTACGTATGATGAAAGGCACCGTTCAAGGTAAACTGTACACTTTGTAGTAAAAATATGTTTTGTTTTTGCTTTCCCAATGTCCATTTTACACGTACATAGCCTATAATACAACAACTTCAGCAGATCTGTTTCACCGGGAGACAGGAGGCAATCGTACTCAAGGTCAAGCTCAAGATCTCGCTATGAGTCGAGGAGCAGGAGCCCAAGTTCTGGATACTCACGCTGATTTGCTAATGTGAAGATGGGGTCTGCTTGTTAGTCATGTATTAAAAAATAATAAATCATAGTTTGGACTTAGTTAAGAGGACAAACTTATATATATGTGTGGTTTGGTTTCAGTGCTTTAGTACCTAACGGCAACCTTTTGTATGTTGAGCGTGACATCTATGCTACTTATTGTGTACCACGAGAGAGTTTCTATACTCGTTACATATGAAATGTGGAACCTATTTATAATTAGAAAAACTATTTTTTTAGTTACTCCCCTACTGACCATTATTTTCTGAGTAATTTGTTGGGGCTGATGCATTTTTTCATTTCTTTTTATGGTTTGAAATCTAAATCACGTGTCGGAAACTGATCAAATGTTAGAGAGGAAAGATCGTAAGGCAATCTTTCATTTCACTTAATTTTTAAATTATTTGTTACCCTATTTAACAGAACAAGTTCATCATCTTTTGCCCTTGGAACCAACCTATCTTTCATTTTATCTTATAAAAACAAAACCCACATACATGCTTTCCTAACGATAAGAAACAAGAAAATGTAAGATCATTCTTGGTTTACTTAAATCTCTTTATAGTTAAGTAAAGATTCTGGTTGCTCATTACAAAAGGTATGTTTTCTAGGTTAAGTACATTACAAGTCACCAATTTCTTAACCAACAAGTTCCTGTTTTCTCACAAGAGAAAAAAGATAATGAAACACAGTTTGTGTGTTGAGATTTGTACAAGGTCAAGGTTTCTTACTCTTAATTCAGAAATGAACCTTTCTCCATTTCTTGTTTCTTAGTTTGTGATGGAAGCTCTCTTCTTGACTTCTTCTTCTTCCTTTATTGCTGCATCAAACAAGCTGCACGACCGTCGTGACTGGTGTACGTTAGTTAGGGATAAGAAAAGGCTAGGCCTCACCTTGTGCCGGGTATGTGGTGGTGGTGATGGGAGAAACAACAAACCAGAGAGGTCTATTATGGTTTCTTCTCTGTTGAAAGACAGAGGTCAAGTATTGATAAGAGAGCAGAGTACACCAGCTATGGATGCTGATACATTGGTTCTGTCTCCATATGATAATGGGAGAGCAATTGACGTCAATGGAGTAAAGACTTTGTTGCCGCCTTTTAGTGGCGCTGTTTCTTTTCTCGCGAACACACAGCACTCAGAGAAACGAAGGAGAAGAGAAGGGGTGCCCAAGAGAAAGAGATGAAGTTAATTCAATTCAAGGATGATAGCGTAACTTTGTGAACATCTGAGGACTGATTTGGAAATAACCACATACCGCGCGTGTTCACGAATCTGAGACGATCTGAGCCGTACGATCTTCTGTTTCGTTGAGTGCCCTGGACTTAACAACACACAAGGCTTTTTTTTTTTTAAATACTGTGTATTGTTAATTAATGTGAAAGTTATATATTTTGGAATTAGTGCTTATCACCGATATGATATCTTGAAATCTTACAAATATAATAATTTTTTTTCAATGAATTGTAATCAACTATAACATCTGTCATATATAGACTCAGGTACACAAAAAATACTTTTACTATACCAATTATCACATTTTTAAGTTCAGAAAAAACTATAATTATTTGATCATAAATTTTTGATTAGCTCTTCGTTCATGACATTGTTATTTACTCTTTTTTTTTTCTGACATTCGTTTATGATTTTTTTTTTAAAAAAAATCTCATTACAAAAATAGTATTTTAAGGTTCTTTTTAGGATTTTAGAAAAAGAAATTATTATTACATAGTCTTTTAAATTTTTTAGAATTTTAGAAAAGAAAGATTATTATTACATAGTCTTTTACATTATATATTGTTAAAAATATTTGATAGTAATTTCAATTTAAAAAAAAAACGAAAAATAATTTTTTTTTAAGATTAATTTTTATTTGTTATTTTTGTTTTGTTTTGTGACATGTGTATAAAAATATGATACAGTTATCTTTCATTGATTTAAAGAGATTTAGAAAAGGAAAATTTGCATTACAAAATAATTATTTAGAGTTTTTTTTTAAATAGAAAAATAAAACTACTGTTACATAGTTTTTACAGTTATATATTGTTAAAATATTTGATAGTAATTTTTTTAAAAGTCTAAAGAAAAACGAATTGTGAAATCCTACAAGTAAAATAAATTACTTAATAAAAATATGAAGAAGAGCTAATTGTAAAATAAATAATATTCCCTACTTATTTTTGAACATACTAAATAATATTCCATATTTAAAAGCCTAAAAATATTAAGGAAAGGCTAATTATAAAATAATTAATTTTCTTTTAAAGTCTAAATAAAATAGAAATGTAAAGTAGTCTTATTTTTCTTATAATTAAATAGATTTACTTTTTAATAATTTTGAGTTAAAATATAAAACAAAAATAACTTCAAATATTTCACCTAATATGATTGTGACATGTATCAATTAAAAAATTTAGATTGTGAGTGTGTCAATAAAAACTGGCATTAAGTAAAAATATTTTTTTCCTTAAAATCTTAAATAAAAGAGATTTCTAAAAATAAAACAAAATTCTCATCTTAACCAGTTAAGATTTTTTAAATCCCAACTAGAGAGAATTGTAATTTTTTTATTAATAGTAATTTTCTTAAAAATAATGATAAACATGATACTATCAATTCTCTAATTAACAAGAAAATTTAAAAAAATATTAGTGATATTGACAATAAACGAATTTTTAAAATGGCAACTTTTAAAAATAATTAATATACTTGGAATAATTATTTTATAGAATTTTTTTTTATTTTAATATAATTGTGAAGATTACCTAATATTAATTTCCTTATCTAAAATCTTAAAACTGTAAAAGATTATTTGATAATTGTTTTTCTTTTCTTATAAAAAAAACTAAACAAAAAAATTATATCATATTTTTAAGTCCTAGCGAATAGAAAATTGTAAACTTTATTTGATTATATTAGATAGTATTTGATGATGAACATGATAGTAGAAACTATTTAATTAACAAATAGAAGTGTAAAGTTAGTATTGATAGAAATTGTAAAATAGCAATTTTAAATTTTTTTATTAATAACAAAATAATATTTTTTGATAGCAATTTATTTTTTCTGAAATTCTAACAAGAAGATAATTGTAATAAGATTATATGACAGTAATTTTCTTTTCTAAAATCTTAAACAAAAATGTAAAAGAGTATTTAATATTATTTTTATTTATTAATTGTAAATAAAAAGAAGATTTATAAAATAGAATGTTTTGCTTTAAAAATCCTAGCAAAATAAAATTTTAAAACTTATTTAATAAAACATTTAATTAATACATAAGAATGTTTATAATGTTGTCATTGGCTCGATTGATGTATTTGACTTTCATATTTTTTAACTTTTTATTCAATTTCTTATTTCGGACTGTGTTCAATTTAAGCGTTTAGATATAGTATTTTCTCTAATCTTAACTACAAAGTTTATAACAAATCATCTATACACCATGATTATAAAATATAAATATTAACTTAAACTTCTATGAGAGAATTTTAATTATAAAATAAATCTCACAAAACATATGTAGAAAATAATCATAAAACTAAAATAAAATAACGGGTTCATATCTGGTTAATTATAAAAAGAGAAAATTAGATATATATGACACATACAACTTGACTTTGTCTGGTTAGGACTAATCAATAGACTTTGGGAAATTATGATTTAAAATAATGTTAATGCTAAAGTACCCCTATAACTATAAAAATTGATTTATTGATTAAACTAAAAAAAATATTAATTTGTACATTATTAACACTAAAAAAGAAAAAAATATTAATTCCCCCGGTTAACCCTAATCCCTCAGTTTCTTTTTCGTCGCCAAACTCCTTCTATCTTCTTCCATGGCTAAACTACTCTTCCATCCCTCTTAAATTTTTCCTCGCTCTTCGTCAAAGATCGTAAAGTCACTCTTTTTACTTCTGATTTTTGACAAGAACATAACGAAAGCCACCAAGGCTCAAGGTGAATTTGTTTGTGCTCTTAAAGATGGGTTATTGCCAAACCACTTCGCTTCCATCTACCCAGGTGCCGTCCGTCACCATCAATCTCGGATCTTCTGGTCTCATTAACTATGTTTTATGTGTCCTTCTAATCAGAATCTTATAGTTAATTTATCAGACTTTGTGTGATAGATTGTTTTCTGTAAATGATGATATGTTCTGCAGACATAGAAAACATCCATTCATTAAAATCATCAGTTTTTTATGAAACAGCATAACCTTTCAACTTCTTAGAAATTCGCAATCTTTGGAATTAGGATTCCTATTGTTAATAGATTATTATCAGCTCTGTAAAATCGCAAAGATTTTTAGATTTATACGTGCTTCTAATTTCCTGATCAAAAGAAGAGTCAATCACTAAATGTTTTCTTAGTTGATGTAATAAACGATCTTTTATTATTTAATATTTACAAATCCACCATCGTCTACAATTACACCGAGACAGTACTAATTAGCAATTTGATTTGTATTTAGACTTCTTAATCCTCGGGTTATCTCACCCGTCCACAAATATATCTTGGCTTCAGAAAAAAGAACACGTCTTCTCGGTGAGATATCTCTATGATTATTTTTTTTGTTATTTTTAACACACTCTATGATATATCTTTAAGCTATTTAAGGAACTTTAAAGGCAATTTTATTTTATTTCTAAAGAAAACGACAAGTTTTGTGTTCACGTTAATATTCCCATGCAGGTAAACAAACACCAACACTTATCTATTTCCGTTCTCGTTCACACTAGCGCGTTAAAACCGGTTAACTATTGAAGCAGTCAAAACCGGACGTATTACATGGCTTTAACTGTGTGTTTTCTAGGACTTACGCGTTGACCAATGGCTACAATTTCGAAAAAACTGGGCCGGTGACTGGTTACTGTAACTTTTCGTGTTACATATCGACCTGCTACTGCCGGTCGGCATCAAACCCAGCCCCTCTCCATTTAAACAACACAATGACAAACATCATCAACTCCTCTTTGCACCATAATTAGTCCTCTTTGCTCTCTCCTTTTCTCATCGCCTCTCTTCTGTATTGGTTTTATATTATACTTTTTCTTGTCCATCTCTGTTTTGGCTCGAATACTCTGTTTTAAACATTGAGTTTTAGTTACTTTATTGAAAAGAGAGCAATGGAGTCTACAGATTTCTTGACGACTAGTTTTTACCACCCGTCGCCTCAAAGCGTTTGGGATTTAGCCATTTAGGAGATTTCGCTGCGACCGAGAGGGATTCATTTGAGCTATTAGATTCTCAGCGACATCATCAGCTTCAGGACATTGCTGCTGCTTCACCTCATTTATTCCTTCTTGAAACGCTCCAACAGCAAACGCAACCGATTATTAAAGTGTCTTCTTGAATCTTGTGATTCAGCTAACTTTCAAGCCGCACCGTCAAACCCGACTGCAGATAAAACAGTGACATCAAGGGTGGAATCTTTGTCTTCGGAACATTTGTTGATAAATTCACCGGCGAAACCTAACTCGTCCTCTATTTCTTCGGCGTCAAGCGAGGCTGTAAACGAAGACAAAGCTAAAAGAGAAGAAGAAGAGGGACATAAGAAGAGTGATACTAATAAACAATAAGTTTCTCATCTTTGTCTCGTTGAAAGTTTATATATATTTTCTTAGAGATAAAAGGGTTTCATAAAGCAGTGACAAAAAAAAAAAAAAGGGTTTCATAAAGTAAAGCATTTTAAATGTATATATGTTTATGTTTTATTGTGTATGATCATCAGACTGAAGCCCAAGAAGAATAGTTTGAAGAGACAAAGAGAGGCAAGAGTGGCCTTCATGACAAAGAGTGAGGTTGATCATCTCGAAGATGTTATCGCTAGAGAAAATATGGTCAGAAAGCTGTCAAAAACAGTCCGTTTCCTAGGTAAACAAATCCATCCTTTGAACATTCTATTTTCTACTCCATAAACAAAACAAACAGAAGAAAAAGATATAAGACAACAAATGAGAGTATGCTAACCCTAAGTGTATTGAAGCTAATATATATAATATGTGATGGTGTAAGTGTTTTGTTTTGTAGGAGTTACTACCGTTGCACAACAGCTTCATGTAATGTGAAGAAGAGAGTAGAGAGATCGTTCAGAGATCCAAGCATTCAGAGATCCAAGCATTGTGGTTACGATCTACGAAGGTCAGCACACACACACACACATTAGTCCACTCATATCTCGTCCAAACCCCGGTGGAGGCTTCTTCGGATCATCAGGAGTTGCTTGATAGTTGACACCAAACTGTAAAGTCTTTTTAATGGTTGTGAAAATAGCAGTACGCGATCAAAGTTTGTGTAGTCCCCTAAGTGCATAGACTTGTTAGAAAAGGGTAAAAAACAAGAACAAATCCCACAATGAAATGAAAGAAAAGTAAAAAGAAGATTACCATGCTTACTAACTTTCTTCTTTTTGCTACTTTTGCTATTTTTGTAGCCATGTGTGTGTGTGTGAAAATGTTCAATAGAATAGAACAAGGAAGCAGAAACAGAAAAAAAAAAAACTTATGAGGTAATACTACTTTTTGTCTAGTGAGTGCATAGCAATGCCATAGGATTTAGTATGTCTGTATTGACCTTTACGGTGAATGATAATCCCAAACCGAAGGTACATAATCATTGTCCCAAACACAGTCACGTTTGCAACCGAAAGCAATAGTACCCAAACTATTGATGGTTTAAAAAGTATATGAACAAAAGACAAACTTAGGGAGACCCACTGGTTCAAGGAAGCAATAACTTATAAACATTTGCGCTACCAAGAGATTTGATAAGACATTAACTTTTTAATACCTTAACTCTACTTTTTAGGTTTCTTAACAAAGAGAATCAAATATCTACTACCAGAGACTCTTAAGAATAAGCTGCTCCATCAACGCTCCCGGCTCAAAACGTTAGTGGACCTTGTGCTATATAAAAAAATTCTCCTCTATTAATGGTTGATTTTAAAAATTGGACCCTTGATTTTAAAAGATTTCAGAATTTAAGACCCTAAAACAATAAGAAATTTTTGTAAAAAAATGTGGACCCTGTGCTTTTGCACCTTGGGCACTGCTCCAAAGCCGGCACATGTTACAACTTACATGCATGACGTACTAAACTGTATCAAACGAATTAATTAGAGTTTTCTCATCTATATCTTCATTACAGAAAGCATAAGGCTCGTGTCTATCAATTATTGGTATTATATATATAACATAATTATCAATAGCAGCACACACATCATCGCAACACTTTCAGATCTTCTTTGACGCCAATTTTCGGTACATCTCGTCGACTTGTACCTGTACAATGAAACGTTACTGAACGGAGCATACATTTTACTAACTAGTAGTTTATAAATAACTAATTTAAAAAAAAAAAAACTGAAACAGAAAATTTGAAACCTGATAATACTTGAGCAGATTGTTACTCCGGTTCTCGAGCGTTGCAGTCACTAAGTCTCTCGCTACATGGAAAGGTTTTGTCTCCACCATCACTGCTTTGATGTAGTCAGACTTTCTTAGCTATTTTTGTTTTTCAAATCCACGATTAGTTTCTGTTAGTATTTATTTATTAAATTGAAGAAATTTGATTTAGATTTAATCAAACCAGTTTAAGCAAACCTTGTTCTTCTCTGCCGTGAACTTCAGTTCTGAAATGATGTGTTCTTGTAACTCCGAGAGAAAACATAATTCTTCGAATGGTTTAGTAAAACCAAGTTCTTTAGCCCAACGTTTTACGGTTTCTTGGCTTGGAACAATCACCGCAACAAGCATTGATTTAAAGCTGTTTCCATAAACCCATATCTGAGAAGCACAAGCATAAAAACAGACAGCAAATTGATGAACTTTGTGGAGAAACCTAAACGGCTTGCTTGCCTGGCAAGAAATCACGATTCAGAGTTGAGAAATTGACATCTTGGACAAGAGAGAGTTTTGACCGTAGATATTTTCCAAGTTCTCAAGAGCAACGTATCCTCCTTGAGAGAGTTTGATAAGATTCTTTATACGATCAATTATCTTAAGTACTTACTCCATTTGATTGAATCTCACCAATATCTCCTGTTAAAAACAAAGAAAAAAAAGAACCAACACCCACATCAAGAACAATTTAGATCGTGATGATTGTTGCAAGGATCAGTTCGAGTTTCGTGTTCATTTCCATTATGCCTAACTGATATAGATTTGGAAATTCTATGTTTTTTTTTGTATTAGGCGATGGAAATTCTAACACGTTGGAAGCGGGACGACACCGTATAGAACAGCCTGTATTTAGTTTGCTTGAATAAATATGATTTTTCTAACTGGCTAAATATAGTTTGGAACTGGATTATTAACTGCTCTTTTGGCCTAACCATCAAGTAAGGCTTTCATTTACATACATTGGTATAAGAAAAAAAGAAGAAAAAAAGGGACGTAATTTACAACTGTAGCTACTTAATCTACCAAGACGTAACAGCCAACTGAGATTCTTCGATAACTCTCTTGCATTCTTCTTCATAAGTTTATTGAGTGTATACAATTTTGAAACTATTTCTGCCAATTTTTGTTTTTTTTGAAACAATCATAAGAGCAGAGCACTCTGTTTCTTTGATCCTTGAGCGCAAACACAACGCTTTTGCTTTGTTCGCGATAGTCTCTTCATTTCTTTGATCCTTAAGCCCAAACACAACGTTTTTAGCCATTAGGGAAATTTCTCGATGAGGCTCACGTTTTACTTTCGCTTGTGTCAGAAAATTAGGCAACACTTGTAGGCAAGGGAAATGCTACGGTAGATTGACAATTGACATGATAAACAAACACACACAAAAGAAAGAAAAAACTATAATTTCTATTGTTTCATGACACTATAATGTTTCAACATCCATTTATATTAATTCATAAAACCCATTCATGTTTTCATCATACGTTAGTTACATGAGTCCTCGCGTGATGTAAATTCAAGAAGTTAAAAATGCATTATAAGAGGCTGCAGTTTAGAGCACTCAATGGTAACACTTGTAATAGAGAATGTAGCAAGAGAAGAGAAACCTTACGGTAGATTGACATGACAATAAAAAGACAACAAACAAAAAAACATTCTAAATTTATATTGTTTCCAAATTCAAGAAGTTAAAAATGCAATAGATAGATACTACAAAATATTTTTTTTATTTATTTTTTTTTTTTTAAAGAAAGTAAAACGACATTCCTTTAGAAACTTCTAACTTGCAAAATAAAATAAAAATTGAGCACTTGGCGTAGCGCCTTCTTCTCTCAATTGCAGCAAAGCTCAACTCTGAGGAACAACAATGGAGGAGGTAAAACCCTATAAAAAGGTTTAAGCTTTTTCTCCTTTTCAGTTATGTTTTAGATTTGTAAGTTAAACTTCACCAAAACTGATGAAAAACAAAGAAACTTTCTTCATATGGGTTTAGGGTTTTTCTTCCAAAGGTTTAAGCTTTTTCTCTACTTTCAGACTTGTGTTTTCGATTTGGATATGAAAAAATGAAAAAGAAAGAAACTTTCTTCATATGGATTTAGGGTTTTTCTTCCAAAGGTTTAAGCTTTTTCTTTTCATCTATTTGGATGTTAGCTTTTACAAATCAACTTTAGTTTGCTGATTTGGTTTTGGTTTTCTTTTAAAAGGAGGAGTTGGTGGCAAGGAGGTTCCAAATCTTTGTCAACAGTTTGACAGGGAAGACCATAACACTTGATGTTTTGTCCTCCGACAGCATCAAGATCGTTAAGTCAAGGATTCAGCACAAGTTAGGAATCCCACTCTACCACCAAAGGCTGATCTTTGAAGGTAAAGAGCTCCATGATGACTGCACTCTTGCTGCTGACTACTCCATTAAGAAGGGATCCACGCTTCATCTTTTACTCCGTCTATGTGGTGGTGTCAACGTCAACGGTGGTGTCATGAACCCCAGACCCACTATTCTGTTTCAAGCCGGCAGAGTAATTGTTATTTGGGACTATGAGAATGTGAAAATCAGTGAAGGGATGACAGCTGAAGAGGCTACTACACATATCCTCAAAGCCCTGGAGATGATGGGTATCAAGGCACCAATTTTCTACATCTTCGTGGCTTCTCCATGGTCTAAGAGAATCAAAAAAGAACACCTTGATTTCTTTACTGAGGTGGGAAAGGAAGATGTTTACAAGTTTCATACTGTGTACAACAGTGAAGATGACATTCCGGTGGATGCAGAGACAAGAAAAAGGATAGATCAGATCGCTGACAACTGCATTAACGCCTGTATGGAGGATCTATGTGAAAGAATGGAACATGGAGAACAAAAACAGCAAGAACCATTTTTCAAGAAAACTACAAGAACCATTTTTCAATTTTATCACAGCGATAATGAAAGAAAACTACAAGAACCATTTTTCAATATATAAAGTTTCAATCTATACATTTGCTACATCTTTTTCAAAAACCTAAAGTAAGGAAAGTGCATAATATATACTTTTACCAACAAAAAGTGCACAATTGTTGTACCAAAGACTGTAACACTGTATGTGTGACATATGAGACTTGTGTTTCTCTGTAATAACAGGTCCAAAAGGTCTGGAAGGTGGTGTTTTGTCTATCTTCTTCATCCTCTACGGCTCTGTTCATTGTTATTATATACTATCTTTGAAAAGTAAAGAACTTATGCAACTTTCTCACATTGAAACAAGCTTTGACCAAGACAAGATATATTGGTCTCATTAAAAAAAAACATACTTCCTCTGTTTCGTAATACTTGATGTTTTGACTTTGTGCACAAAGATTAAGAAAACTAGATTTTTATAAAAAAATATTTTAAAAATATTATTTTAGAATCAATTAACCAATAATAAAAAAACAGTGAAATCTAATTGGTTGAACAGTTTCCAATAAAGTTAAAGTTAACCTTAAAATCTCAAAACTTCATCTAATTTGAAACAAAATTATCTTTCTAAAACATCAACTATATTGAAACGGAGGGTGTAGTTAGGAGAAGAGGAAAATAGCTTTTGCAATTTGAGAGCCACTCTTTACAAGTATACTAAGATGTGAAACTCAAAACTGATAGTTACAAGTAAACAAGCTTCTAGACTCTTTTATTTCTTTATTACCTTGAGACAGTGATATGATCATTCTGACGAGACATCCATAGCATCAATGATCTCAAAGTGCATTTGCATGTCAGCAACCCTGTCAACAAAATAGAACCGTTCATGGACTCGTAGACTCCCACACGAGTTCTCACCTTCAGATTTGAGCAAGCGAACCAGCTCATCTTTCTCCTTGAGAATCCATCCACGCTGCTCATCACGCCACTGCCTGGGAGTTCCGTGAATGAAAACGCGCACCGAATTGTTTCCCCCTCCTCGTGCAACAAGGCGCTGGGAGATTCTCTGCACGACGCTGTGATCAGTTATGTAGGCGCCAGGGGAGTTCAGCCCTACATCGACGTAGTGGACTTGAGAAATGCTGTTGAGGAAGCTTTCATTGGAGGCTGGAATGATCATCCCAACCTCTTCAGAGTTTGTATCCAAGTAACTCATCTCAGTCAGAAACTGGTTCATCACAACTCCACCCTTGCTAAACCCAAGAAGAATGGTTCTGGGACAGTGTGCAAAAGGGTTCCTCAAACACAGGTCGTTACCTTCGTTGCTCTCTTGAAGGAAAGTGGATAAGAGAGAGACAATGGACGAAGAAGCTGGGAAGCCAACAGGAGAATAAGATGTTGTTGGCTCTCCATATCGATTCACTGAAGGAACAAAGTCCTTGTAGACAGCAAAAGGTCCGTTAAAGAGAGAAGCTTCAACAACCCAAGCGTTAACAGAGTTTCCAAATTTAGAAACTAAAATCTCAGCAACTATCTGCAAATCATAAAGCCTCTCTATCACATGGTTCCCAGTATCTCGAACTCTGTCTCCATGGAAGAATATCGCGTTTGCAGAAGGAACTTCCTGGTGATCAAAAAGGAAGCAACTTTCAATGAGTTAAAAAAAAAACAGAGGATTAGGAACAGAGTAGATAGATACTCACAGAAAGGCAGAGAGAGGCTGCAACTCTGTAGTGGTTACTAGAAGTAGCATTCAAGGGAATCTTCAAGATGCTTGACCAACGTTCCATGATTCAAGAAAACTCTGACTTGGGTTCCTTGAAAAAAAAAGGAAAAAAGAAACGTTTTTAGCGAGTTAAAAGATGTGGTTTTGACAAGACAGTCGTGTGGGGAATATCGACGAACAAGTGGTGGGCAAGTCAAGTAACGACAAGGGACTGTTACTAAGATGACTACAGAAGAAAACGTGATTGTTGTGATCAATGCCAAATAACGATAAATGAGTGCGACGCCACTGAAGCTAGCTCATTATCAAAATATCTTTGATCAACCGACAACCATGAATCAACAATCTAACGACGTTACTGCATCCCCGTGGGCCAAGAAGATCAAAGAATAATTAGTGATAATTTATTTAATTAAATCAATCATGATTATTGAAATTCATTACTTATAAGTATGCAAAAAAATTACAAAATAATATATTAATAATCAAGATTTAATATAATTTTAATATGTGTCAAATTTCTAAATATTTACATTTTTCTTAAATAATGAGTATTGATTATAAAATAACTTAAGAGAGAAAAAAATAGTAACTGAAAAAATTAATGATAACAGGTAAAATGAAAAAAAGAAAACGTATCACTAAGAAGTTTTTTCTTTTGAAAACATATTACTTAAAAGTTTGATTTTAGAATAAAAATGATGTATGATCAGTTATGCAAATTATTAGAGAAAACTTATAAAATATTTTCAGTATTGTCCATATTGATCTCCATCACATAACATAACACATATGATCAAAACCTCGCTTGATCGTATCATCGATTGATAAAAAGCAAACTCTTACACACAAATTAAATTTTTTACTTAGTGATAATCTTTTATTTTAATTAAAAATCAATAACGATTATCAAAAATACGAATATGAAGAACGATCCATCAAATAACCGCCATCCGAATATAACTGATCCACCGCGAAACTAGACTCTCCCTCCTCCACGTGTCCAACACTCTTCTGCTCCGGCGAAGAGTAATCCGAAACAGACGGCTCCGGCGAGCGACGGCGAGGCCTGATCCTCACCGGCTCGTACTCGCAAGTCCCGATCAGATGCGGAAAGTTCAGCTTCGCCTTGGATCCCTTGAGCTGAAACGCCGCTCGGTCGTACGCCACCGCCGCGTCCTCCGGCGTCTCGTAGGTCCCGAGCCACACTCTGGCTCCGTTCTTCTTCGGATCCCTTATCTCCGCCGCGAACTTCCCCCACGGCCTCCTCCTCACCCCCCTGTACTGCATTCCCTTCTGCCTCGGCGCCGCCTTCGCAGTCGCAGTCGCCGTCGCCGGTTTCTCTTCCTCCACAACCGCCGGGGATGAGATGGGAGGGACGGTGGGGGACCAGCCAGAGCTGAAGGCGTCGCGGAGAGTGTTGTAGATGGCCATGTCCTGCGAATCGTCGACGCTTAACGGCAGGTCGCTCCAGCTATCGTTTAAGATGACGTTGCTGAAGCTCGGGTTCCGGTAGAAAACGGGCGGGTTGACGCCGTTATTAACGGAATCAGGTGAGCTCATTAACTCGCTGTAATCAAAACCTGACATTTGATATGATTATGATGATTTTAGTCTTAATTAGTGCTTCTGAATCGTGTAGAAGGTTTAGAGAGTGAAAGCTGCTGAAGAATGAAGTGAGGAAAGCACACTTGCGGAGAAGACTTATAAAGGTACGGATCTATGAGAGCTTGAGAAGGTCCATGGAAGGTTCTCTGGGTTTTGATATGATGTCGTACCTTTCGGATATAGAGAGAGGTTTAAGCTCTCAGAAGCTTCGTTTTTCCCCTCGTTGTTTAAATAGAACGTGACAAAATATTTAGTTATTGATTTTGTTCTGACTTTTAGTCTCTGTCTTTTTCGATACTTTTTCTTTTCAATAATCATTTTTATAACGATCATCTTGCTCGTGGATTTATGTTTGGTTGTTTTATAGTTCATTGATTATTAGGATCCCGAATTATAACAAAAAGATAAACTGATAATACATGTTCAAAATTGTAAGAAAATGGTTTTGGCTATGTTGTAAAAGTGTTATTTCTTTTTTTATCCTTTTCTTTCTAGAATAGTTATACATATGTAACTAAATAAAAAATAAATTCACGAATATCTTGGAATGTAATGAAACAGTGGTTTACTTATATGTAAATCAAATAGTAATTTTTAGTCGATCATCTTTTACTTGTCAATATCAAATCTTAGCCTTTTGAATATTCAACATTACATAAACAAAAAGCTTATGTAATATATTAAAAATATTTACAACGCGCAACACAATAGTGAAAGTCAACAAAAGTAATCGAAACTAACTTAGGGGGTGTTATTGGATTCTGAATTTGCAGAGAGTTTTATAGATTTGAATTTTATAATGACTCTAGTGTTATTCAATTAAGACTTTTAAAAACTATGTTAAAGTCTGATGTTATTGGTTTATGAATTTATAATTAGTAGTTAGAAGTTTACAAAAATCTTGAGTTATTGGATTCATTGTTTTATAATGTCAATAAAAATTTTGTGTTATTCAAAAAATAACGAAAGTTATTGACTTTGTCATCTTTTAAAATTTGTAGTTATTAGATCATTGATTTATGAAAACTTGCTTCATAAAATATGTCTCTCGAAGTATTGCAACTAGCCCTAGTATTCTCAAAAACTCTTTTTCTGAAGGTTTTGCAAAAGCTAATAGATCGTTTCTCGCCAACTCTCTTCTCTTTCTGCTATGTTCACTTACCAAATCATGATGCGTGTATGACTTGGGATGGAATATCTGTGGAGCTCGCTCTCCTCAGAGTGAACAGCTCCAAATCCACCTAACTACCCTGTCTAACCCTCGCCTTTCAAGTGTTGATGATTCTTACTGCTGGAGAATAAATGACCAAGAGCTCAGTTCTTTCTCGGCAAAGAAGACATGGGAGTCTGTTAGACAACGCGAGGAGGAGAAGCCATGGACCTCTAATGTGTGGTTCAAAGGCTCTATCCGTAAGTATTCTTATACTATGTGGCTCGCTCATCTGGATAGACTTCCGACGCGCTTTCGTATGGTAATATGGGGTTTAAACACCTCTTCTAATTGCTGCTTTTGTGACTTGGAACTTGAATGCAGAAACCATCTCTTTTTATTATGTGAAGACAGCTTCCATCAGGTATGATTGTCCTCGGTCCTTCACCTTCGTTTTGTAGGAGCAGCTGCTCACCTTCGTTTTCTGATACTCCTAAAAGGAAAAGAAGTAGCATCTTATGTGGTGGGAGTCAATATAGGCATATACATTCTTCTGGGAGATGTAATAATAAGCTGAGTGTTGTACCTTTGCTTAGATATGGTGGTGATAGTAGAGGAGGGTCATCTTTAGGGATTGATGATGATCTTTCAACTAAGTTCGGAGAGATTGATTTAGAGTCTCAAAGTAGATTAGATGGGGGAAGATGGTCTACTAGTTGTAAGAGTCAAGAAGAAGGAAGTACACCGGAAAATATGCAGAGTTTGAGTAATAAGTACAGACCGATGTTCTTTGATGAACTCGTCGGACAGAGTATAGCTGTTCCGTCATTAATGAACGCTTTGAAGAAGGGTAGGGCTGCTAGTGTTTATCTCTTCCAAGGTCCTAGAGGAACTGGGAAGACATCTACTGCGAGGATCTTCTCGGCCGCCTTGAACTGTGATGTGGTGGCTGAAGAAATGAAGCCTTGTGGGTACTGCAAAGAGTGTAGTGAGTTCATGGCAGGGAAGAGTAGGCAATTCTGCGTTGTGAAGGGATAATAACAAATGCAACAGATATATATTATTCAATACTTTAGAGATAAACTCTACAAAAGTTTATAATTATCTTTACCTTTGAATTCTGTTATAATCTATAAAATTCTTCGACAAGATTTTTAAGAATCTAGAAATTCTTTTTAATTCTATTAAACTCATTATTTTCTAAAATAATCAAAACTATTTTAAAATCTTAAACCAATAACACCCCCTTAGATTCTTTAAAACAACGACAGGTCTATTCAAGATTTTCTCAGGTATGAAATTTATTTCGTAATTAATTATGTGAAGGAATAAAGCATAAGCTCCCCGGGTTTTTAAAATTAATCATTTCCCTTTAAAGAAAAGAAAGATAAACTATCAGGAACAACACAATTTTCACGTGCGAACGAATGTTGTAGAATACTAATATTAAGTCTGACATGGAAAGGGAAGGTCGTTCTCCTAGGTCAAAGACACGTTTTGGTAAGTGTGACTTGTGTTTTACTCACTCTATTCGTTGTACCATCTCTATACAAACAAAAGAAAAACATTTGAATAACTTCTACTTGAGTATTCTTTAGTGTTTTACCTAATAAAAAAACAGTTAAAAACGTTGGTAGGAAGATGACATGATAGATTCTGCTATCTAAATTGTGCTTCAATAATGGCCCAAAGGCCCATAAAATGATACCCCTCATAGAAAAGCCCGTTAAAATTTTGTGTTCAATCAAAATCAAGGAGAGTAGCATGGGGCCAACGTTCAACGCAACAACTTGGAGTCTTATAGGCAATTTGAAGTCTTATAAAGTTATGAGGCAAGACAACAGTATACTCCACATGGCTGCTCGAACAGGAAAGGGACACACCATAAAACAAAACAATCTATTAATATGTTTGAAAATATGTTTAGAATTGAGTCCTTTCAAAACCAAACTTGATTTAAAGAACATAGTTGAATAAACTCTTTGACTGTTTAAGTATTAGCTCAGTTTTTGGGAATTAAACTAATATAGCATAATACATCATTTTAATTAGTGCTGGGAATTTGATTCATTATCCGCGGGCCCCGCCCCGTTTGACCCGCCGCGGGGCGGGTGCGGGTCGAGTGATTTGAAAAAATTGTTCGCGGGTGCGGGTGCGGGTCGAGTGATTTTAACGCGGGGCGGGTGCGGGTCGACCGAATTTAAACTGCGGGTACCCGCCAACCCGCAAAATTAAAAAAAAAAAAAATTCTTTTTAAAATATGATTTTTTTTAGTAAAAATTATGTTTTTTATAATAAAAATAATAAAAAATACGAATATTTTTAAAAATTCAATTAAAATATATTATTTATATTATTTTTTAAAAAATTATTAATTAAAATAATTATTTTTATTATTTTTTATATTACCCGCGGGTTACCCGCTAATTTATGCGGGGCGGGGCGGGTCTTATATTTTTTAGATGCGGGTCAAGCGGGTCAAGCGGGTCGAATTTTTAAATCGAAAAAATGAGTCGATCCGCAGCGGGGCGGGGCGGGTCGGGGCGGGTCGACCCGCAAACCCAGCACTAATTTTAATAGTTAAGGCAGGTTGTTCCAAAGATTATAGAGCAAACTTTATCGAAGTGGCTTCTTTCAAAAGAAATTTAACCAAAGAAAAAAAAATATTTTATATGTATTTTTTTATTATGTATATAATAATTGTGATGCGAAAAAAACAATTTGATTGTTAAAAAAACTGTGAAATAAGATTATTCTAGTATTAATATATTTGCAAAATCTTAACTTAATTTATGTATTAAATTCACCATTGATTTCTGTTGAAATTGCATTTGTCAGATCATATTTTTATGGGTTTTTTTTTTTGCTAAATTTTTTTTA
Source organism: Raphanus sativus (assembly GCF_000801105.2). Taxonomy (NCBI): domain Eukaryota; kingdom Viridiplantae; phylum Streptophyta; class Magnoliopsida; order Brassicales; family Brassicaceae; genus Raphanus; species Raphanus sativus. The sequence continues at coordinate 42,779,761 of NC_079514.1, read as the reverse complement.
TGGGTTTAGATGTGTTTTTTCAAAATATATTCGTTTTTATGTGATGCTTTATCAATTTTTCTATTATTATCTCTGATAGATTCTATTAAATAAATAAAAAGTGTCAGACAAGAAAAAGATCATTAGTGATTCGAATTTAGATCATATAATAGCTTTTGCTTTTGGACCACCAAAACATGCATGGCAGTGACATAACGATCTATTTGGGTCAAAAGAAAAAGTGATTCCGACCAACACAGCAGATAGTAGTACCAAAGGAAAATAATTCAAGACTTGGAAGCTTTCCATGTCCTTACAGAATTTTTTGGTTTACATGGAATAAAAGACTAAAGGGACCATGTCCACTCTTGATCCATTGAAGCCTTGAGACATGGTTACAATATCTATATAGCAACATAAGAAGGACTACAAATGCTAACTAAGGGACCAAACACAAAACAACAAAAGCTTCAGAAAAACTCAAAGTCTAGAAATTTACCACCAGCTTTTGTATCTGCTGATGATGCTGATACTGGTGGTGGTGGTGGTGGTACCATCATTCTCTTGCTATTATTACTACCAAACCCAACAGGATCAATCGGTCCATACTTCGGAGGCGGTTGGGTCTCCATCTGCCTCGGCACTTCAGGAGGAGTGCTACACCTTATCAACGCCCAGTTCACTCCTTCGAAGAACGGATGTTGCTTTATCTCCGTTGCTCCTCTCTTCGTCCCCAGCCTGTTCTTCGGATCTTTCACCAGCAAAGCCTGAATCAAATCCCTCCCTGCGTAGCTAGTGGCCGGCGACTCAGGGAACTTCAACTGTTCTCCAACCACATTAAACAGAGTGGCTCTGTTTCCTGATCCTTTAAACGGTGTTTTACCGTAAAGAAGCTCATGCACAAAGATACCGAAAGTCCACCAGTCAACCGCGCTTCCGTGTCCTTCTCCTTTGATGATCTCTGGAGCTAAGTACTCGTGCGTTCCGACAAAGGACATGGACTTCGTGTTAGGCTCGGCTACCAGCTCGGGGAGGGAACCTGAGTGTTGTGATCTGAAGACATCCGTCTGAGTTGTTTTACGCGTCTTGTTGTTCTTTTTGCTTTTGTTTGAGAAGATGCTGCGCGGTGAGAAGCATGATGATGTGGTAGGCTCCATCATGCAAGAGGGTTGGACGCAGAAGGCCCCGCCGCGTTTAGATGGATCTGAGTCGAAGGTTTTGATCAGTGTTGGAGAGACTGTGCATCTCAGGGAGAGATCGAAGTCAGAGAGCATTATGTGACCATCATCTCGAACCAGGACGTTCTCAGGTTTCAAGTCTCTGTAGACAACACCTAGCATGTGGAGATACTCGAGAGCTAGCAACACCTCTGCAGCATAGAATCTGCCAAAAACAAAAATGTGAAACGTAAGAATGTGAGATCACAGACTTTACTAGGATTTGGCTAAATATTTGAATCCGAAGAACAGAACAGTACCCTATCAAAAAAAATAGTATTAAACCTTAACCGAAATAAAATATTTAAACGGATCCAAAAATTTAATTTCCGAAGAACCTGAACCCAACCAAAATATTTCTGGTATCCAAAGATGTCCGAATAAGAAGTATGTACTTAAATATGTTAATTATTTTAGATTTAATATTTACAAAATATTCTTTTTTTTTGAACAAATCTGTAAAATATTCAAATACATGAAAATATCTAAAATTATTCAAATGTAGCCCCAAGTAACTATATGAAAATAGCCAAAACAATACAAATACCGGAAATATCCAAACTAGATACATATTTTCCACCCAAATATCAGAAGTGAACTAATTTTCATGTTAATTTTAGGTATTTGATCTTATTACATGTTTTATATTATTTTTATTTTTGGATTTTAAGAATTTAAAAGCATATTTTGATTTTAGAAAATTTTACCTACTTTAAATAGGAACCTAAACCAAATCGAATACGAACCAAAATTTATAAATATACTAAAATGGCGCTTAAATCTCTATCCCCGAAAATCCGAATAGAACCGAAACAAACTCGAAACCAAAGAGCATAAAAACATACCGAGCAGCATACTCAGAGAAATGCTTCCCGGGCTGGCGCTGCCTCAGAGTATGCAGATCACCACCAGGACAGTACTCCATAACCAAACACCAGAACCTATCCGTCTCGAAATGAGTATACAACGTCGGCAGAAACGGATGATCCAACAGCTGCAGAATCTCCCTCTCGGTCTGAGCTCGGTTCAGCTTCTTCCTATCCTCAAGAGAAGCCTTGTCCATCACCTTCACGGCGAAAACACACCGAGTCCCGGTCAACTCGGCTAGATAAACGCTCCCTATATCACCGCAGCCTAACCGTCTCAGCAGCTTGAAGTGGCCCATCCCTAGAACTCCGTCTCTAGCTCGGATAGCCGTTATAGCGTTCCACCTAGGATCGTTGTTCCCTTTGTGTGGTTTGTTGAGACTTCCGTTGAAGCTGCTGCTCCAGCTGCTCTCTTCGCTTAGCCCGCTGCTGTCGCTGGCGCTGGTCTTGGCGCTTTCGAATGCGTAGCTTTTGTCTATAGTGAACACTACGTCGCTCCTCTGCGTTGAGGAGGATGAGCTGTTGGCGATGCTCATGGCCCTGACGCTGCTGTTGTTGTGTGGGCTGGGAGGCAGAGAAGCATCCCAAACACATTCCTTGTCTGAGATATCTGTGTTCTGCGACGACAGAGATGCGGCGGGTTCCTCGGATTTGCTGTTGTTTTTGTCGCTGATGGTGGGGACGGAAACGGTTGTTATGAGATCCATGTCGTCAGGCTCAGGAGGATGGGTGACTCCACGGAAGGAGCTTGAACCAGCTTCCTCAGACATATCATCATCCAAGATCTCTTCAATCTCCAGCAAAGGATAGTTTGAGTTTGATGTTACCACAGGCTCAAACTCTTGAAACTCGTTAAGGTTACCACCGAACTGATCCATCAACGTATCTTCTTCTCTATGCACATTGAGTACTAAGCCAAGTTCTCTTCCTAAGGTCGTAGTTGGGTTGAACGGTCTTCCGATTGTGTTGTTGTTGTATTGAGCAGCTCGTTCCCTCAAATGCATAGCGTTATCTCTGCTTTCTGAGTCTAAGTATTGTCTTCTTGAGACAGGACCTTTGCTAGGAAGCCTCTTAAGCTCACCAACTCTCTCCATATCCATCATTCATGCGATCTCTTTTGTACCTTTAAAAAAAGACCAAAAATGGTAAATAAATCAAATCTTTGAGATACAAACAAAATTTCTACATAATCCCCAAGGAATGTCTTAGGACTAGCACACACAAAATAACACGTGATCTGGTAATAACCCTCGGGACTTAGTTTTGTTTACAAGACAAAAGATCTGTGTCCGTGTTTCGATTTGTAAGTTCCAGAGACCTTTGACGAGAATCTACAATTAAAAAATAAAAAAAGTAAAAGAGAATTTAGAATCGTTACCTACCGGAAACAAGAGACGAAGATCGCCGAAGAATCCTGAGATCGCGTACAATGCGGCAGATCAGACGCCGGGAGAGATTTATCACCGGGAAAAAATCGATTTGAATGAGAGAGGGTGAGAGAACCTAAAGCTCGAGAATTGAGAGTCGGGAGCTGTTAAAGGCTGTTGCTTTATTATGTGTGGGCGGTATCTATCTAGTATCTAAGCTATAGCTTGCTGCTACTGAGTACTGACGACGGTAACGGAGAAATATTTATTCTTTCTTTTTTTTAAGAAAAAAAAAGAAAAAGGAGAGTGAGAGCGGGGTCCAGTCATTATTAAAGTGGGACCGGCATGTGTTCCTTCTTCAACCTACAATTTGGTTTGGTTTGAGAGACGTTTCTTCGGTTCTCTGGTGATCAGAAGTTCTACTTTTTTTTGTTGTGAGAGATTCCGGTTTGCTTTTTTTTTTCCAACTATTATAACTTGGTTTAGTCACTAATCTTTGAATAAACCACTTTTTTAATGCATTGTTAGAGGGTTCTTCCTGAAACTATTCCTTTTGTTGCGTAAATAAAAGAATAAAGAAAAAAACTGAATAGTGAAAGAAAGAAGCAAAGAATCAAAACCTTGTGGATTTGTGAAAACACTTTATTGACCCACCATTCCATATGTTGATTAGCTTTTTTCTTAGTATTTTTCTTCCAATTTCCTATCACTTTTCCCTTTTCTTTTTATTTCTTTTCTACCCTACGTACAACCTTTGTCTTTATTTGAGCATTTTTTTTGACTAAATATTTGAACATTTGTTTGTCATAGAATTTTTGTATGGTGACCACTTGAAGAACAATTCAAAATAATAATAATAAGTGGAGTAAGTGCAGTAGAATGTGATCAACAACTATAGTTATCAACTTCAGTAATGAGATAGTTATAATGAGTAAACATGGTGGCTACAAAGACCTTTTTATTTTCTGAAAAAAAACATAGAAGCTATAACTTTTAGAATTAGTGAGAAATTAAAGTTGGAAATTTCGCATCAGATATATAATATTTAAAATGTCAAAAAAAAATCATAAAAAGATTTCATTAATCATATCTCTTCAGCTCCACTGGATTATGCTGAATCTACTCTCTTAGTGCAGGTGGTGGCCATATTGATAGTGTGTTTATAATGGAACAGTTATTGAATTTCAATAGACATTTTATTTAAAGCAATGATTAGTGGACATTGTTTAGTGAGTTAAACGATAAGATTAGTATAATAGTATTGTTCTTAATTTCAGCAATGTGAATCAACATTGATTTAGAAAACCAATGTTGGACCTCGACGCTCCAATCATGGTGGGCTTAGTGAATGATGCTTTATTTGTCTGCAAAGTAAATAAAAGCTGCGGCGATAAGTACAGTATACAACAAATTGCAAAAACAATTCACATTGCTAATAGAGAACGTATTAAAATATATATTAATCATATAATCTGGAAAGCTTAGAGAAATTTAAAAAGAACAAAAATTATAACCAAACAGAGATAGTTGTCGGTTTAGAGACGTCAAAAAAAAAAAAAAGACTGGAACTAACCTTCAAAGTTAGACGCTGAAAGGCTGGCTAAGACAAGGTTTTGTCGATAATACGAATCAGCTGGATTGCGCGTGGATTGAGGAGATCTATGTCTGGTTCAGTTTTATCTTTATCTCTCTTACCAAACGGTCCAAAACACATGCAGTGTGCCAGTGTCTCGTCCTTTTTATTTACTCTTTCTTTTTGTTTGTAATCGCTTAAGACAAATTTAAATGTCCTTCGAATATGTAATAGAAACAAATTTAGATATACCCCTATAGATAAATAGGACTTAAAAGAAAGAAAGAAAAAAACGAGTCATGATATTTCTCGTTCTAACACCAATGAACAGCAGTATATACTATATGTTTGTTGAGTTTCACAATCAACTATTTTCTTTGTATAACATCATATTACCCCCATTTCGATATGTGTCTTATTCATTTCACACAAATCGACAGCAGTTCACAGTTTATATATTAAAGTAAAAAAATAGTTATCAATGGTTGATGTGTATTAGATGGGACTAATACGTTTTGAGTACTTAGTCATATTATGTTTGAGAAACAAACAAAATTCGTTGTACATAAAATTGTCTTTTCTTTCCCATAAAAATAGTATGTAGTTTCTTTAGATTCATCAAAGTTATACACATCTTTATAGGTTTCTTGAGCTGATACATGTGAATATGTAGTCGAAGGTTCTATAAAATGCATGTGCTTTCAAGTAAACAAAAAAAATGAACTCACACTTGTATGAAATTTAGTGATCGATCTTAGAAACCTTTTGTTTTCAACGATTTACTAGTCTTTGGTAATGATGTTTTTTTTTGTAGTTAGTTATGTGGAATCAGTGGGTGTGAATGTGTGTTACTAACTTCGGTATCTTTAGAGGTGGAGGCTTGAATCTGAGCCTTCTGTTTTCTTGAAAAGCACTTAACAAAATAAAGAAGGGTTTGAAACTTCTACACAAAACTCAGAAGAATAGACTTATCGAAACAATACAAAGGAGAAAAAGCAAATTGTGGACTCTTTACTGATTTCATCCTCATGAAATTTTGCTTTATTCTTTCCACATACATCATTATTTCTCATAAACATTTTGTTGAATAAGCCTGAATAACCCGATGGGTCTTGGTTTATATAACTGGAATAAGCTAATAATTGCAATTTCTACCGATTTATAATCCATATTTGTAAGTGCATACATTTTTTTCACTAAACTAGCCATTAAAATTAAAAAGTCAATTGATCTTAAATAATTAGATCTATTCTTTTTTTTTTGTTCAGCTAATTAGATCTATTAAAAAAAAAACTAAAATCAAATAAATTAGTTTCCACCATTTGATAAAGACTTAAGAGTCTAATTCTAGAGTTCGGTATGAATGATTTATGTTATACTAATCCGTCACAATAATACAATATAATAAAAATGTAAGCATATCTGAAAAAAAAAAGAATTTACGGAGATTTTTTATTGTTAACTTAGAAGACGCCATGTTTCAAAATGGCCCAGATTTTTTTGTTAAATCCAAGTATTTCCGGCAAAACAATAAAACAAAAAGAGATTGGAAATAGATTTGGGCTTATGGTAGAAAACGATTAATCTTTTCGTGAGGAGAGAAGTTCTATATTAATAATGGGCCAAAAGTCCATTAGATCCCATATTATCATGGATAATAAATGGACTAAAAGTCCATTACTGACGTCGACTCTCTTGCACACTCTCTCTCTTTATACTCTTCCCAGCATCTCCGAGTCTGAAATGTACGAGAGGTTGTGTAAAAGACAAAGGTTTCGGTCCCGAAAAAGACGAGGATGAAGATGCATGTTTTTTGGTTCAACCAAAATCAGCTGAGTGGAGACAAATCGGCTTGCCAAATGCTCGAGTGGATCAAACCAGAGGATAAACTCAGTGCGTAGAGCCCAAGTTCGTTAGTTTGTGCTGATGTGGCGAGATGGTTACAGATATTTTGATCGATCAGTCCTCTCACCAGTCTGTTAACTATTGTTCCCTCTTCAATTTTCTTTTTAAAATTATTCATCAGCTTCTCTAGCTCTTCTCTCTCATGTTGTTCACACCATGAAGCAGATTGCGATTCCGGAGGTCCCTATGGAGAAGAAGTAGGCAATGGTTACCTTGGAGAAAAGATCAACAACTTCTGGATGCGCCGCAGCAAAGACTGTATCAGGAGAAACCTGATCGAGTATTCTCATTTGAATGACAGTTCTGACCAGTTTCCAGAGGGGTAATCTACTTCTTCCTTTTTCTTTGTTCTTCTTCTTCCTTTTGCTTTTGAGGAATGCCTTGCGATCGATCGATAAGCTTTTCAGAATCGTTCCTTTGAGTAATGGAATTAGTGATGTAGATATCATGATATTACCTTGCGATCGATAAGTTAAACGTTTCTTTAATTATTGCTTGTCAGATTGTTACTTTGACGTATGTGTTAGTAGATGGTGACGATAAACATATCGTTTCGTTGCTTTTGTTGGTAGCTCAACATTTCTATGTTACTTTGATGATCCTTAGACATATCGCGATTTGATTAACTCTAGCTCATCTCATAATTCACAAGCTACTGAATGCTTATGGTGTACACAAACTGTACATGTACTAAATGCACCATTTCAAAATCATCTTCGCTCAAATTCTCCAACCAGTCGTAGTTCATGCTCCTGCTCGCAATAATTATAGAGCTGATCAGTTCAAAGCTCAGAAGGATAGAGCAAAAGAGTTTGCTCATATCAAAATTATCATGAATATAGTTCTTCACTGTGGTTTCTGAGTTGAGTATCATATCCCTTCTCTCTTTGATGAACTGTTTGTGATATGATATGATGTTTTTTTCTCAAACTATTTGCTTCTTTTATTTTTAGCTTTATGACGATGTTCGTTGTGAAGTACCATGAAGCATTGGTGGACAGAGCGGAGATATTGCTTATCAAACAACATCAGTAGGACATTGTGGACCGAGTTTGATAAGCAAGGTTTCTAACACGGGTGCGTTGTGGAGTTCCAGTGACTTGTTAAGAAACCACCAAACGCTTTTCTTGTTTTCGTAGTCACCAGCATCATCATCATCATCATCATCGTTTTTTTTCTTTGTAGAAGTGTTGGTAACATCGTCCAAACAAAACCCCAGGTTTTAAACAAAATCATAGTGGCTACTGCATCTTTTGTTGGGATAAGCATCAAAATCCATATAAGCAAGTCTTCGGGTAATCCACAAACATTCTCTTCAACTATCCCTCTGCTAATTGTTGACATCTTCGCGAGCTGGCCAAAAAAAACCTAAGAGAAAATGACTTATGTTTTCAGAGTATTTCGAAAATACCATGATATTACCATGAATTATCATGAATATAGTTCTTCACTGAGGTTTCTGAGTTGAGAATCATATCCCTTCTCTCTTTGATGAACTGTTTGTGATGTGATATGATGTTTTTCTCTCAAATTGTTTGCTTTTTTTATTTTTAGCTTTATGACGATGTTCGTTGTGAAGTACCGTGAAGCATTGGTGGACAGAACAGAGATATCGCTTATCAAAGTTTGATTTCTCTTTCATCATCATATTTATACTAATGTTAGTACGTCTTGATACAATATAGAAGCTGTAATTCCAATATAATGGCAAAAAAATCAATATCAAAATCTAACAATGTTGACAATAAGTTAAGACTGATCATGGATCTAACTGAGGACAAAGCTAGCTTCCAGATGACATGTATAGTACAGTTACATAAAGTCTACGGTTTGAACAAAGCTTAGATGTTATTGATAATTTAGACATAGCTAGCTTCCAGTTCATCCATCATCGTCTCTTTGTCTTGAGTTGGTAAGCCGTGTCTCAGAGAGATTGTCACGGTCTTTAAACACCTGGCAGTGATTAGGAATCTACGATGTATTCTACCAGTTCATTATCTTCTTCTCTTCCTGTGTAGTCTATCAACCCAAACTTCTCCAGACTCGAATGCAAATATTCGGGATAGTAATGATGGCTCATTGTGCTCCATGAAGCAGAGGCATAAGGGGTTGATGGGTTGATCTCTGAGAAGCAACAACAATACACTTGCAACTATACATATATATATACATCAATAGCTAAGTCCGAACTTTGTATTCAGACTATATGTTTATCAAATTAAGAAAATTCTAAATTTGCCATATAAAAAACAAAATTGGGTTTAGCCTTTTGGTTAAGAAAGGTCAGTTGAAGAGGATATACGTACATAATCAACTATGAGAGACTTTAGTTTCAGAGTATTTTGAAGAAAAGGAACAAGTGAATCCATCCAGTCTGAGTCATACGGAAGTATCTTACAATTTGTAAGCCGAGAGAATTTGATGGTGTTAAAACACACGACTGCGATAGTGAACAAAACAGCATAATTAATATATATAGATGCAACATATGTTGATAACCAAGGAACGAAAAAGAGAGTGAAAGAGAGGGAGAGAGTTACATCTTGATCGATGTTCAAACGAAGCTCAAGAGACAAGATTGAGGAAAGAGATGTTAAGAAGATAATATTAGGGAAATAGTAATCAATATCGATACGTGCAGCCTTGAGACAAGGCATATTCTCTATAGACCAAAATTCTCCTGAATAGTCAGTAATGTCAAAGCTTTTTAGTGTTGGAGTATTCATAACCAAACACCTACCGGTATGTACCACATCATTCTCGTCTGCCAATGAGGTATCGTCTTATCATACGATAACAGCTGTAACGTTGGCACTTTTATGCTAAACTTTACCGCATTGTCTCCTTTCTTTCTCTTCACGGTCAAATTCTCAAGAACGGGCAGCTCGATAAAAGCCTAACAAAAGCCTAACGAGAGAAGTGTCGTCTTTATAAGTTACACAGAAAAATTCTAGAATTGTGAGCGATGGGAGCCATGAAGAAGAAGGGAGATCCACGAGAACCTTGTAAGAGAGAGTCTTGATGGTTTGGCTGGTGTAAAGGCTCTTAGGCAATTTAGTCGGATCTGAGGACCAGCCAAGCTTCAATCTTAGCCTACGCACGCCGCGACCAACAGCTTTTGCAACCCAGTTCCCGACATCAGCTATTTATCAACAATATTCAGATTAGTGAAAAAAGATATATAGATTCATTAACAATTAAGATTAATAAAAAGAATATGTACTAGTGGAGTAAGATACTTAACCTGTGTGTTCATCTTCTTGTTTCTTGCCAGAGTAAAGGGAAGATGTTTTGATTGCCGAAGTCTAATTGGTGATAACCCTAAATGTAATCTAGATGCTTCTTGAACAAGTAACCATGAAAATTGTGGCGTTTTAGGCTGTTACGAGATCACAGAGAAACTGTTTTATGGACAGTGTCGGGGTCTTGAATATGAACCTGGATGTCAAACATAAAGGCTGGTCCAATACACAACCTCCTACGACTCCGTAAGAGTCCCACAAGATAAGATTTATGTAAAAGTGGATAAAAAAAACCATCTTAAACCAAACAATTTTAATCCAAATATTCTGATCCAAATGAAATAAATACTCCGACTCTACTGATTCCACTAGAATTTATACAGAGATTCATGTTCGCTTTTAAATTTAGGGCCCAACTGAGTCCACAGAGTTTATTTTTTCTAATCCGAACATAATAATGTGTATATATTGGTCATCAGATTCAGGTCTATGACAACTCATAAGTTATAATAGCTGGCTATTTTATATACATGTATGAAACCAGCACAAGGTATTATATATAAATATTTGAGAGTCATTACTTCTCTCTTGAACCTTCTCCATCTTCTCTCTAGAAGAAAAAACTTGCGAGCAGTATCTCCGACCGGCGGTTTGGCTTTTTTAGCCACCACTGGTCCGGCCAAAAACTTCCGTCCTTTTCTTGCTTCGTTTTTTTATCGGTTCTAGTATCGGTTTGATGCGATCACTCTGTTTTTTTTTCTTTGCTTCCGGCCATGCATCATTTTCTCCGGTAGTGGTCCGGGTATGATTTTCCGGGAAACGGTGGGATATCCATCGATTATCGCCGGCGCATGCTTCTGAGGCCGTACCGTTTCCTCTATGGTAGTGGTCGCCAGCTTTCGATTCTCGAAGACGTGTTCGGGCTGTGGAAACTGTGTTTCTTTGCGGTGGTGATTGGCCGAATTCAGGAGTGTTATCCCTGAAGGTCGGGCCTTTTTATGAAAACCCCGAATCCTTTACCTCTGATATTGTTGTTGGAGGTGGATTCTCGGTGGTCCTGGTGTGTCCCGGGAGTTCCGGAGATGGGTTCTGTTCTGATTAATAGCGTCGACTTCTATCGAGACGGAAGTGGTGACTTGCGATTTTGGGGAGGTCTCGGATTTCGATCCCGACGGCGACCTCTGGCCAGGAGAGAAGACGAAGCATGCACCGCTGACACGCGTTCTTTGATGGTTGAGGTTTCAACACGTGGAAGTGGGTAGGCGGTGTCGTTTAGGGCTTCGTATTTTCTATTGGGCCTGGCGGTTTGGCTGTAGCGCGGGCTTTTGTAATCGATTTTTAATGTTTGGGTCTTTCTGGGCTTTGTAATATTTCCTTTTTATAATATATCATATGGCAAAAAAAATATATAAATATTTGAGAATTTGAAACCTTCGAGGAATTTAAAAAGTGGTGGTGAAAGCTCAAAGATAGAAGAAGCGGTGGATGCATGGCGCAACTAGATTAATAATTGATAAACCGTTAATATGTGATAACGAGAGACTTCTGGCCGTAACTTATTATGACTTAAAAGTATAAAAAAAAACTGCTATTTAAATATGCACATTAAATAAAAAAATCTGCATCTTAAATAAAAAATCTGCATCTTTTTAACTGAATAAATATGCATATTCGCTCCGCTCGCTAATATATCAGAGTATTATCTATGCTAAAATTCACAAATTCACGTCAAAATTTTTCTTTTTAAGTTCTTGAGAATTTTGCTGTTCTAATTATGTTTGGTCATTTAAATTAGGGTTCAAATAATTCCAACTTTCACATATTTTGAAAATTTAGTATAGAAATTCGCCATAATTTTCCAGTTATGTATATATGAAATAAATTGTCTTTTGCGTTAGTAGTTTTAGAGATTACTTTTTTTGGTCAAAAGATAGTAGTTTGGAACTTTGGTCTTGAGTGTTATTTTTTCTGGAAGAATTCTAGTCTTTATTCTATGATTTCCATCATTTTGGCTATTTATAAAAATGTTTTTAGTGGCAAAAGGCATAGATTTCTACCACGAATGTCGTAGCCCAATTGGTTCAGGCACACGTATGGATGTAATTTAAGAAAAGAAAAACATAGATTTCTATGTATTTCAGAGACAATCTGAATGTCGGCGTTAAATTCTCTCGGTTACAAAAAAGTGGCGTTAAATTCCTTGATCGCGCTGTTCTCTGTCTGTCAATCAGAAAATGTGCGACATCACTCGACTTTTATATTAACGTGAACAATGGTTTTCTCAAAACTTTTTTTTTTTTTGCCATCTGGTATATTATATATGAGAAAAAACGAAATACACAGAGAGGCCCATAAACGGCCCGAACATCAAAATACACATTAAACCCAAACCGTTAAGCCCAAAGAAAATGAGACCCAAGTCCATACACTCGCCATGTCTCTCCCACGTGTGCGAAACCGCAGCACCAAAGGAACACGTGTCGGCGCAGGAAACTTCGTCGTCTCGCATAGCTTTCGGTCGCCGCCGAGATCGATAACCGAGACCTCACCGGAATCATGAGTCGCCCACTTCCTCCACCATAGAGTTCGACGCTGTAATTAATCGAATCATCCACCGGACACACCGGGACAAACATCAACGACCACCAAGTTCCACCTCCAACGACAAATATTGAAGATATAGGAATCGGAGTCTAACACAGAGAGGCCCGAATTTCATAGAGCATCCATCGGTTACACCGAGATCTCGTCCAAATTCGGCCACGAAACCACCACAAGTAACAGCCTTGCCCACAGCTCGAAACACAACTACAAGGAACGAAAGCCCGCGACCACCATCCGAGAAGAAACGGCACGGTCCCAGAGTCTAACGCCGGAGATAACCGATAGAGAATCCACCGTTTTCCGAAAAACCATTGCCGGACCACCACCGTTGGTTTTCTCAAAACTACGATGGGCTTCCTGTTTTGGAAATATTTCCAAACACAAAGCAAAATAAATAGAATCTAAAATACTTACTTTCTGCATGCTTGAGTTCTGTCTACAAAACGACAAAACTTGTGCTGTCTCTTATACGTCTCCCCTCTGAACTGTCTCTCTCTTTTGACAAAAGAGTGAAAGACTATAGTTCAACGGTAAAGTTCAAAAAAAGTAATAATTAGTACTAGTTGAACCGTAAACTAGTTCAGCCGTTAGGATGACCGTTAGGACGAGTCTTAATACTAAACTGAATTTGCCCTTTTTTCAAAAAAAAAAAAAAAAATACTAAACTGAATTCTAACTGACTGTTAGTAATAATTATTCCAAAATAGCTAAACATTTGAGAAATTTTAGATGATATTTTCCAATCAAGTTCTTTATACAAATTTAATCATGTATATATCAAAACAAAATAAAATAATGAATAAAAGCGAATGTTGCAAAATTTCTTATTCAGTTTCGTGTGTTGAAACCATATAATATACCATGCAAGTGTCCATTTAATTAATTGCCAATGGTCAAGTGGCCTGTATAATATAAACCATATATTCAAATGGAAAATATCTTTAAATATTTTGTTTGACCTTTATGCTAAAAGCATCAGCTCTGTTGGTTGATGACGCAGATGAGTGCCAAGACGCTCATGATTTATATTTATATATCTGAAGTTTATTAGATTTCGAACAACTTGTGTACTTTACACCATTGAAACAGATATAGATTCATGCATGCCTGCTGTTTTCCTCACGCGTTATATATCTTGTTAAGTAATGATCAGCACTCTATATATATATATATATATATATATATATATATATATTGCATGTCGGTACGTACTTAGACATCGCTTATGCTCAGATGCATATATACATTCAACTCCGAGTTGGAGATTTCGCATGTTAGCTTCAACAAACTTCATTCCTTTTTAAGTTTCTTTCTCTTTTAATTTGATACGATCTTTTGTCTTACGTCTATATGATTTTCTGTTCTGTCCATGATTTTTGTGGAATAATTTTTGTTTTTTTTAAAGATGGAGTGTAAATTAAAATGCAAGGAGTTTATGAAGGGTTTTAAACCTTTTTCATAATTTAGAACTTGAGATTGTAATTTTCTTTTTTTTCCTCATCATCCTGCGTGTTTTAGTTTACCAAATCGGCTAATATTTTTATAGTATACGCCGGAAAACTGATCGTGCGGATGAAATTTAACATGCATGCAGCTAATAATTTTTTGGGAGTTTTTGTTACTACACGTTGAGTGAGTTAATAAAGTTGCATTTGCATGCAATTTACATATTAGAAAGACCAAGTGATCAGAGCTAATTGTAAATAAGGTAAGCCAACATTATGTATAAATCTTCTATGCTATTTATATTTCGTTTATCACATTGTATCATTGATCTTCTTTTAGTTAAATAGAAGAGATATATAAATTATGTATGAATCTTCTATGTTATTTATATTTAGTCTTCGGTTTTGCCTTGTTTTTTGGTAAAACTTTTATTTCTCTCACTGAAAAGTGGTATTGGCATTTGCAGTTTAAGTCCTGGCCTTTTTGCGAAGTTTATTTCTTGTTTCTATATTATGGATTTCATGGAAAGTTAGTATTAACTTCTTTTAAAAACATCACACTTTACATTTTTTAGGAGAAATATTACATTTTTATATATTTTGCTGTAATTAATAGAATTCGTTTTCACCGGAAATCTATACATGTGTTGATGCTTTTCAATCATTGAGAAATTATAAATTCTACCTATGAATAATGAAGAATGTAATCTATATGCATCAAAGCAACTACAGTATATATTTACCGGGATTCCCAGTTAATAGTGTTTGTTTAGTTTAAGAGCATCAGCATATGTTGGATTTCTCAAATTTAGTTTCTAAACTTATTCATATTAATACTTTATAATCTCTTTTATAATTAAATTTTGTTTTTTTTTTCCCAAGTCTTATACCATTAAATGAAGACAGGTGGAGAAGCGTTTCTTTACAAAACAAAACAAAAAGTTTTGCAGAAGCGTTTGTTTTCCTTTCTCTTCCTTTTGACTTTTCTTTCATTTTTTTGTGAACGGACAAAAGACTAGTAAAAGATGCATGACGTTTGCGATATACATATCGAGGTACATGACAATGCTAACATCAAAGTGCATTAAGAAAACTTCGTGTTGACAAAAAGAAATCTTCTGCGAATATCTCTTTTTGAAACTCATGATTTCCGTTTGTTCAAAAAAAAAAGAAACTCATATTTTCCGTCGACGTTAGATATATATATATTTTATTTTTTCGCAGAATCTTGTTTGACAATGACGTTGTAAAGTATACTGTCCATACAATATTGTAAATTATTTCTTTTAAAAAGAAGTACATTTAATAAATTTTATCGTAAATTATTACCTTTAAGTATTGTAAATACTTATTCATACTATTTTATTGTAAATTTAAATTTTGGCCACTGTAATTTAAGTTTTTTCGACAAAATGAATTTACGGTTACGACTGCTATTTCGTCTAGTTTTACAGAGAGTTATTCTTGGGTTCACCCCTAGGGTGAACCTTTAGGTTCACCAACCAATAGAAACTTGTCATTTTAGATTCAGTATCTTTTAATTAAGGAAACAAATAATTTGTCAAATTATATTATTTTTTCAAAATAAAATTTAAAAATAAATAAAAATAATATATAAAAACGAATTAAAAAAAATTAATGTTGTCAACAAAACACTAAACCCTAAACTCTAATACTAAACCCTAAATTCTAATACTAAACCCTAAACTCTAATCATAAACCCTAAACTCTTGGGTAAACCATAAACCCTTGGAAAAAACACTAAACATGTTGTCAACAAAACACTAAACCCTAAACCCTTGGGTAAACCCTAACCCTTGGAAAAACACTAAACATTTGGATAAATTCTAAACTATAAATCTTAAACACTAAACTCCAAATCTTATAAATAAATATTTTTTAAAATAATCTTTATTGAGAACTATTGTTATTTTTATTTATTTAATCTTTTTTATTTATTTTAAAAGTATAATATAATTTGGCAAGTTATTTTTGTTTTCTTAATTAAAAAATACTAGATTTAAAATAACAACTTTCTATTGGTTGGTGAACCTAAAGGTTCACCATAGGGGGTGAATCCAAGAAAAAGTCTAGAAACTTGTCATTTTAGATTCAGTATCTTTTAATTAAGGAAATAAATAATTTGTCAAATTATATTATTTTTTCAAAATAAAATTTAAAAATAAATAAAAACAGTATATAAAAACGAATTAAAAAAAATTAATGTTGTCAACAAAACACTAAACCCTAAACTCTAATACTAAACCCTAAACTCTAATACTAAACCCTAAACTCTAATCATAAACCCTAAATCCTTGGGTAAACCATAAACCCTTGGAAAAAACACTAAAAATGTTGTCAACAAAACACTAAACCCTAAACTCTAATCCTAAACCCTAAATTCTTGGGTAAACCCTAAACCCTTGGGTAAACCCTAACCCTTAGAAAAACACTAAACATTTGGATAAATTCTAAACTATAAATCTTAAACACTAAACTCCAAATCTTATAAATAAATATTTTTAAAAATAATTTTTATTGAGAACTATTGTTATTTTTATTTATTTAATCTTTTTATTTATTTTAAAAGCATAATATAATTTGGCAAGTTATTTTTGTTTCCTTCATTAAAAGATACTAGATTTAAAATAACAACTTTTTATTGGTTGGTGAACCCAAGAAAAAGTCAAGTTTCTATTGGTTGGTGAACTTTAGGTGAACCTAAAGGTTCACCCTAGGGGTGAACCCAAGAATAACTCGAAAAACAAATGGTTACAAACTTACAAGAGAGAAAAACCACAGAAATAGCCGTCGGAATCGAGAGGCGGAGACCGTAGTTAGATAGCTCAAACTCGCAACGTTAATTAGTTGATCTGCTTTGGCAGTGAACCCATTTTTGTAGATTTCATGTAAGTATCGATCTCGTGCGATCTGCTTTTCTCCTATATACTGAGAATTTCGACAGATTTTGGTTGAATATCAATAATCTACTGTTTCTTTTTGTTGTTGAAAGTTGCTCATATAACAACTTGATTCATGTGTTATTCCAAAATACTATTGAATTTTGATAGAAAAGTTTAGTTAATTGAATAAGTGTGTCATGTTTCGTAGAAGCCTCTGCGTACATGATACGAATCAAAACAGTTGGAAACCTTTGATCCTAATCTTGGCTCAACTTTTATGAACTGCTTGTGCTTCTGACCGTATATAGCAGCAAGAAACAGATATACTCTTACCAGATAATATATGTATTTTCAGACCATTAGGAAGTAATGATCATTTAAGTGTCAATTTTAATTTTAATTTAATTCCCCTTAAAGACTTCTTTGATGATAACAATATTTTCCAAAACATTAGCACCATTTTCTTTTATAGGAGAAGAAAACATTGAGTATGACATTTCATTATGATTTTAGGAGAAGAAAATCATTGTGTAACAACGTATTATATGTTTACGTGCATAAAAACTTACTTTGGTATTGTTATGTGATAATTTGTTGATACAACAGGGATGCCTCTTAAGGACTACATGATTCATAAGAACTAAGCTTGATTCAAGAGATGAGCCATGAAAATTTCCTTGGTGGTCTCCGGTTTGGTGCCATCATCTTCAGGAGTTGCTCTTCTTTAGTGTATCAATGAATCTTTGCTGGACACAATCATTGCTTGAGATGTAGTCAAGAAAATCGTTGAAACTAAACTCCCCATAGGCTGGTGCATTGTTTCCAACGAGTTCAGGTGCTGGACTTATTTTCTTGTGTAGAGGTAGACTATGAAGACTTGCAAACGATAGCCGCTTGTAATATTTGTTCACTGTTACGCGATGAATCACGCTCTTGTATATGCCATTGCTCATGACTTCTACTTGATCTCCCAACTGAACTAACAAAGCTCCTTCAATATACGGCACACTGATCCAGTTTTTGTTTGAGTCCATTATCTGGAGTCCCTGGCTGCTTTGAAGTAAGATGGTCAGCGAGCCGAAGTCCGAGTGTGGTGGCATTCCCAAGGTGATTTCAGGTTCAGGACATGCTGGATAGCAGTTCACTGCCATGACTTGTGAGCCTTCTTCTGTCTGTTCTCGTAAGTAATTTTTCTCCAGTCCTAGGCTTTCTGAGATAGCTTCTACTAATTGCTTATGTAGCACATGCGTTGCCTCTGCATATTTACCCACCTTATCCCTATAAGGAAAAAGAGTACAATCAGTTTCTACTAAGGGGTTTATTTTTTTATATGTCATATCGGCTGATCTGGTCATTTGGGAATTTCTTTTAATTCTTTCCAAAGAAAGATATGTTTGATATAATATTGAGATAGTGATGCTACAGATATATAGATATGTTCTGACTTACTTGTAGCATGGAGGATTTGATGGCCACATATCAATCCACTTCGATAGAGGATGAGAGTAATGTTTAATAAAATCTCTCCAGTAATGAACTCTGTCTTTTGAATGGTTGAGGCTTGTGCCATATCTCACTGGCTGATGAACATCTGCAGACACTAGAAGCATCTTCTCTTCCACCGGTAAGTCAAAGAACTGTGTTGCTGCATCTAAGGCACCTTCAATCACTGATGGGGGTATCCCATGGTTTATAACCTGTAGAGAAATAAAAGTTATGGCTTATCTCTTATTTTGTGAATAAGTAAGGAAAAAAATGCATGCATCCAATTTGTGCTCTCATTTAAGACTTAGATTGAGGATTTTGTCTTTTCTTTTCTTTCTTTCATGATTAAGGACTTTGTTCCTTGTGACATACATGCAAGAAGACAACAGCCATCTTTCTAAGTCATATAACGTGTAAGAACATCAAACTTGCTGGTTATTTGATAACGCATGACTTATTTACATGTAACAATTACCTGAAAGAAACCAAATTCCTTGCAGGCCATGTTGATCTCATGGATAACGCTGGATCTAAGCAAAGGTTGGTGCAAAAGAAAGAGATCAAGGACAGGAAGTGTTGTCTCTCTGATGCCTATGCTTGAACCAAGATCTGGCCTTTGCGATGGGGGAAGAACGTAACGGTCAGGCACTTGAGGCACACCTGAGTTGGTAAGTGTCATTGCACTTTCAAAAGAATCATCAAGCAAACTCTTTTTTGTTTCCTCCATTCTGTTCTGTTTGCTTAGAGTGGAAAAATATATGTTATTACCCTGACTTACTGAAGAGTATGCAACATGCATAGTGTATTTATACATGTATGTTATACGGTTAAAGTCTTCTAGAAGACAATTTTAATTAAATTTCCGTTGAAAGAAACATTTTATTCTTTTCTTTTTTTTTTCTCATTTGCTTACGATTTTGGAAACCCACCTGCTGCTTCTCTCATCATCTTTACATTAAATGAAGTGAGAGATGTCAAATTATAGATGTCAATTTTAAAGTGAATTGCATATAGAGATATGTATGACGAATTTTTTTTTTCCATCTATTATAATACTATTAAAGGTCAAGACCCAAAAGAATGAGTCCAACCCAAACTAAAAAACATAAAAGCCAATCGGCCCGATTACAACAAGAGAAAACTCGACATGAAGGGCAACTAAAACAACTTGGGCCTAGCCCAAAACGAGAAATGAAACGGTGACTCAGCCACGCGTTGGAAGGCTTTACGTGATCACCCACGTGTTCACTCCACCCACCGCTCGAGACACGCGTCTCCTTCTGAACAGATCGGGGTCCAAACGCCGAAGAAAGCTTCCAGCCGCCGATCCCTGTATCGAACCACATCCAAATCGGAGAATTAACATCTCCGCCATCTTTGCCGACGAAACCCACCTCCAACGACTGTATTGGAGGTATAGGATCGCATCGGTGCTTGAAAACCGAATGAAAAAACGCCGCAAGAGAAAACGACGCTTCATCGGTCCGCTTTCCCGGCATGCGTCTGCAACGCATCCGTCTTCATCGTCACCACCCCTTCCATCGGAGAGCATCACTCGATAGCAATCGAGACAGACAGCCTCCATAGAGCTACACCTATCGCCGGCCGTCATCACCAGAAGAGAAGCGACGACGCCAGAGTCAAAGTCGGACGGCTTCATCGGATAAAAACGTCGCCGGAGTCAAAACGGGTAAAAGACACCCAAACCGATAATTTACAAACAGAAACCGAAAGCGAAAGATTTAAAAACGTAAGCCAGACCGACGGTGGCTGAGGAAACCCACCCGTCGGCCGGAATGGAATCTTGATTCACGGCGAACTGGTTTTGATGAGAGAGATCAGAAATAATTTTTAGAGAAAGAGTCACTCGTCTCATAAATTTGTTACTTTGTTCAAAATGTATGTATGACGACTTAGATTGCATCTTTTTGCTTTAAAAAAATTGGTTAATATTTATATAAGTCATATGATGGAGTATAGGCACACGATAACCGGTTTTTCTTTGCATCTGAAACCAGTAACCAACCAGCTTGACAATTAGTTTTTTTTTTTGATAATCCAGTATCCGACCACTAAGCGTGATCGACTAGCTTACCGGGCGTAAGTCCATGCTATTACAAGATTTTTAAGCCTCCACTTAAGGGCCCCTAGTTAAGCGAAGTAGTCTGGAAGGCGAGATGAGTCCATGTGAAAACTCTCGTGGCCAACGCGGATCAAACCCAGGACGGGCACTCCAACCGGAGTTCCTTTACCACTAGGCCAACACGCGTTGGTTATTGACAATTCGTTTTGCATGTGGTAAAGTATTTACCGCCTTCCATAAATGTTTGAGATATTTTGGTTTCTATTTTTAAGGTGTGAGTGTGTTGACGTCATTTATGAGGGTGAGTATCGGTCGAGATACATGGACCAGCCTAAATAAGGATGATGTAACATAATATTATTTTGATATACACTATATAGATCCACTACGTTGAGTTTTTTTAGGTACATGCATGCCAAAATGTATCTGTACAAGATCTATGAGTTGGTTTTTCCTAAGGTCGAAGAAATAGCTAAAACGTTCGTAAGCTGAGTTCCTGTAGAGCAGCATTCCTCATTTATTTATATAGTGGAAGTGTGGAACCATCATCACTAATTAATGTTACCATCTGTTTACTTCTTGTATTCCAAATTGAATTCGTTCATAGATTAGGCTAAAATAGCTAATCAAAAACTGCTAAATCGTCCCTTAATTAAACTTTGTTTTAGAAGATGCATGGTTGATAGATAACCACAACATAAAACAATCAAAGCAGAGCTCATATCTAAGCAACTTTTGATATACACCAACGGGTCAACACACAAATATATGAAGTGTTAGTCTTTACGGAAACTGCTTTTGAATTTTGGAGATAAACCAACTGATTTGTTATCACCACACACACAACATTACCGAATCAAAGATCAATCAACACTCAGTTACTAAAAAACCTTAACGTTGTTACAAACTCACTCCATTCCAACCCCACAACCAAATTGAGTTTTATCCCAACCCTCCTTCTCTATCTCCCTCTTCCTTGTTTTAATATAACAACAACAACTCAGTTTTAGAGTTGTTTCATATAGGCAACCAACAAACAGTAGAAGAAAATGTCAAAGAAGAGGCACAAGCGAGCAACCTTTTGTGTTATTAAAGCGGGAGTGTTGAGGTTAGAGACTCTTAAAAGGCTATTGAGAGAGAAGGGCATAGGAGGGCAAGTCTTCAAGATGCATTATGTCTTCCAGCATCAGCTCCCTCTCCAGCTGTCTCCTTGTTGATTTCATCACCGTCTGTGTCCATATTCAAACATTCAACAATTACATGACATGACCAAACACAATGTTTTGCTTTTTTTCACTTTTTTGTCAGGATTAATATATGGGATGGTTGGTCAGAGAAGTGGCTACTTACGTTAAACTCCATGTATGAGGCACGCATTGAAAGCCATTGCTGATCCATTAGCTTGAATGCAATGCAATACAGAAGGTCAAAGGCAGACTCGTTCTCTGCTTACACCGCAAACACCACAAAAGCCAATTATACACCATGTGTGCAATCAAAGGCATTTCAATTTGATGAAGAGAAAATATCACTGTTGAGTGAGAACCGAAACTTACCAGAGAGGAACTTCAGAAAAGTTGCCCCAACAACTGTTCGTGGTTTTACTGTAAATTATTCAAAGGATATAATTGTTAGTGAACCCCTGATTATCTCAAAACGGTACTCGATGCAAAATAGTGTGTTTATCCCAATCACGGTAGGTAAGTGGATTCTTGAGGCCATATACCTGCTTCAAGGTCAAGCATCTGAATGAGCATGAATGTTAGGTTGATACCAGCAACAGCAAAAGGGTATTCCCATACGGACCTATCCCCAACCTGCTTCCTCAAAAGGTCCTGGAAGGATTTCTGCAGCATAATGGACACGCAGCGTTATAAAACTAAGTGAGGGAACTGTGAAACACGCCCATCATCACATGGAGAAAATATTATATGTTTATGATGCAACATAAATACTTGTAAATAATATTGTACATGGAAAGTAGTTCTACCTGAAAGTTTCTGGCGAAGTACAGCAGGTTTTCAAGAGAGATGAAACCACCACCCCTGAAAGATGCTGCACCCGTAAGTCAAAGAGAATGGAAACAAGAAATGTAAATGTCAACAAAAGTGGCTAGGAAAGTCAGAGATTACACCTAAAATCAGTAGACGGATCTTTGCCCTGCCAACCCATCTCTTTCCACTGCTCAGATATCAATCCATGAAGCTCTTCTTCAGGAAAGGCAAGTTTCCACAGATCCCTCAGCGCTTCCTAAGAGCGTTAGAAGAAGGCAAAAATACAGTAATTAACAGAGCTGTTACATCTGGACTTATGATGCCAGTATGCAATAGGAAACCAAGTGATGGCTCAAGTCCACTGTCTTTATATGAGAAATTTTAATAGCCTTAATAACCCTCACGTAAAGATTACCTGATGCAGAGGTATGGTACTGTCATAAGCTACATCAATACGGCTCTGCAAACTCTGCAAGCATTCCTCCTGCAAGTTCCAACAACAGCAGTAGACGTTATTAGCACTTAACATAGGACAAACACTTAACAGTATTTCAAGCAACACAAATCCAATTCCAAACTCAAAAAAGAAAAATCCAATTCCAATTCCAAACCTGAGCAGGTGTAAGATCAAAGGTGGAATTCGTATCACTATCTCTTCGTTGAGCACAAACACAGGAAAGACCTCGGCCTAACCAAGCTGCTGATCCAGGCACACCCTCACCTATTAAAAAAAAACAAATGAATACTTAGCTACTCTAAATCTCTAATACACACATAAACAAGAAGTTTTAGACGAATATAATACAATATGATGCCATATACTAAGGTTTAGTAACTGCATCACTAACAACTCTCATCCGTAGCAGACTCATCCAGAAACCAAAAGCTCAATCGCATTTACTATGGCGCAAAACGCGTTTTATTATCTCTACGAAACGGTTAGTGATTTTGATTTTACCAGAAGACGAATTGTAAACGCTTCCACGTTCGAGACCCTGAGAAATACGCCTGACGGCTACGAACGAGCCTTCTCTATCATCCATCTCTCTCTCCTTTTGATCTCACCTCACAATCTCTCCATCCTGCGAAACAATCATCATCAGAAATCATGGAATCACAAAATCATGGAATCAAATATTACAGAACGCAATGCGAAATCGATTCAATCACCGTCGAGAAGGAGGAGGATTCAGATTGATCGAATCAGAAGTTCCGAATCAACGATCTCGAGAACTAGATATTATATAAAACGCAGAGGAATCTTGAGCGCGAAGAGGGAGCAAGAAGACTGGTTTCAAGATCGCTACTGAGTGATGATGATGAGTTTTATCGGCGATTGAGAGATTATCGGACGGCGTAATCATGAAACGGAAGAAATAAAATTTTCGGGGAAAAAATAAAAATAAAAAACGAGATATTTATAGTACGAAATGGGCTGGGCTTGGCTGGGGTACAGGTGGCAGTTAGTTAGGCTGGAGGAGGGACCCCGCGCGTGTACTCCAGTCGCCATCAGCTTCATCAGTCTCGTCACACGGCGCGCTCGTGGTCACGCCGCATTGGTTAATGAAGCACCCGAAGTCAAACGTCAACGACTTTCTTTCATTTTTATTTAGTAAATTTATTTCTTTGTTTGGCAATTTTCTTTTACCAAATTACATAATATTAAAAAAAAAAGAAACTTAACTCGATTTTCAACCTCTGAGTTACACTATTGATACTAGTAAAAAGAATCAATTACATCATACAAGATGAAATGTGATTTGATTGTACACAAGTTGCTAAAATGTATTTTTGATATCATATATATTTTCTTGTGTGTGTGGTCAAAATAAATAATACATAGTTGTTGAACAAATGTGTTGATGTTGTTGCAACAAATTTCTAATACTGTAAATTTAAGTTAAAATCATGTATACATGTCTTTTGGCAAATCATGTATTTTTCATAATTCAAAATCAATATAGTGGAATGCCATCACGGCGACAAATGCAAGATGCATGCATGGGCCATATGTTGTGATGGTTGAAGTTTAACTAAAGCCGACCCTTGTGTAATTACTCTGTTTTTTTCCCTGGTCCACGAGATTTATAAATCAATCATGAGCATGTGACATGTCTACAACTACAAGGAGATCTTTAAAATCTAAATGACTTCGAGAAGATGTTATGCTCAACGAATATTATTCAGAAGTTATTGATGTTGTGTTCTGTTATATTTCTAAATCTTTGTGGTACGTGTAGTCTTTAGTCGATGTACGTTATCAACGTGTAGTCTTCACGACATTATTTTCTATATCCACCTGAATAAATATGTGTATATTCAATTGGTCTACTTCGGTTGTACACATATTTTATACACTAAATAAGTAGATTCCACCAATA
Organism: Raphanus sativus; assembly: GCF_000801105.2. Taxonomy (NCBI): domain Eukaryota; kingdom Viridiplantae; phylum Streptophyta; class Magnoliopsida; order Brassicales; family Brassicaceae; genus Raphanus; species Raphanus sativus. The sequence continues at coordinate 42,754,717 of NC_079514.1, read as the reverse complement.
TATAAACATATTTTCATGATACTTTTACAAGTGAGATCCGGCGTCGATCAATATAAAATAAAACTAGGTGGAGCGGGACTGAACTGATCAAGTCATGTGGAAATTTGAATTGACAAATGTTATTATGAAGTTGTAGTTGGTTAAAGGTGTTCATAGATCCCAAAGATCATAAAAATATTGTATACCTACAAAAAGCGATATGATATCCTTTCATGCTTGGAAAGGAGCAAGAACATAAATAATTTCAAATCCCTTTACTTGAACTCAAAGTAATAGCTGCATGGAAAGGAGCAAGAGCATAAATAATTACAAACCCTTTTATCAAGTATGTATATATAGAAAAGGGTGGAAATTAAAGAAAATTATGTGTATTCTATCAAAATCTCATGGAAATACTCGATATATTGGTAATCCAACTCTCTTCAATGGTTTTTAAACATTTCCAGTGCTACTGCTACTGGTTTTAAGTTGATAAATTAGTTCACATGTCATCTAGTAAGTAGTAACAGATACACATGTTATATAAAAAACTAATTTCAGACATAGAAGTGTAAATTTAAATCTAGTGATATAACATTTGACAATTACCTAATAAATGGGTTGTCTACGGAGCACCCAACTAATATAATTTGTTCCATAGTATTTTATTATCATCATTATATTATTCTCGAAACAATAGAATATGAAACTAGTAAGCTATGTAGATACAACGGGTACAACCGTCGCACCAGTTGTAATAATACGTCCTCTTAAGATTTGGTCAAGGCTCTTAGTTTGTGGCCTTCATGTATGTTCCATCCGTTGTCGTCAACTGAATATTATAAGATCATTTATCTCTTCCACTCCAGTTATATGTTCTATTCTACTACTTTACTTTTGCTTTACGCAAAAAATAAAAGAAAGAAAGAAAGAAAACCTACTTTCCAATGACCTTTGTCTGGTCACATGCTTCATCTGCCAATACATCATTCCAAGTTTCCAATATATATTTTTTTCAAGAAAAATATTCGAAAACTAAACCACATCAATCCGAAAATTTCGTTTTAGTGATTAGGTTTTCAATGTATTGAACTCCTCCATTATGTACGTTTAGTTTAGTCTTTTCACAACAGTTATGCACATATATGAATTAGTCTTAACGCAAAAAGGTATCAACATCGTTTACAATTCAGATTGAAAAAGTCATTATTAGACCTTTTGAGCTTTAAAAAAGAAGAAGAAAGAAACCTACTTGTTAAACACCTCGTGGTCCATTAACTTTGTCGACCTTAAAGGAGACGTCGATTACCAGTAATCTTTCTAGCCAATCCACTTGAGCTCCAACAATAGAAAAAAGAGAGATAGGATGATGCTATATATTGATATCTATCAGTAATCATATCTCCTTCTTGGATCATACTTTGGGCTGAGATATTGGATATTATGAGCGTACACTTGTAAAATAGCCCACAAAATTATCATCTATGACTCTCTATATATATGTTTCATCGTGTTGTACGTGATGAAAGATGAGTCTTGTCACTTGTGCGTTGGACTTGGATGGTATTCAGATGAAGGTATGATGTATCCATCTTGTGATGGGGAGAGATTACGGTTTAGAAGGGAACCTTCAAGAAGTTAGATCCAAATCTGAAGTGAAGAAACGAGATGCCCCTGCTGTAGCATCAATGTAGTCATCACCAACACACAAGTGACATGAAGAGAAAAGTATCAAAGGCTATTATTTATAACTTATACTAGTTTGGACCAAGAGCTAGATAACAATAATAAACATATCCTCAGTTTGGATCAAGCTTCTTAATAACTGAATCATCATCTATAGCTCTTCCTTCAACTCTATTTTGTACCTTTCTCGATCATCTCTTTAAAAGTTTTGACTTATGATAAGACACTCGAAGAATGTAGCTCAATAATTCTTCCCTATACAAAAACCAAAACGGCACAAAAAGCTAGAGAAAGGGCAATACACAAAACGAAAACTACACATTTTTTTTTGAAATGCTTAAAGAAGCTTCACATTCTCAACATAGTTGAGACCGATGTCGACATATTTACCCTGAAAGGCTTCGATTCCTTGGACTCCAACTTTTGTGATCGTCTTACTCTCGACATTGTAGTAGATGACATAGGAATGCACGTCTGGTTTGCACGCGGACAGTACGATTTCATTTGTACCAACCATTCCAGCAATACACATGGTAGCTGTAACCACATCTCCCCACAAAAGAGGTAACATGTAAACATGAACGGACCATTCATGTTTTGCAGCGTCTCGTAGAACCCACAGCTCAAAACTTTTACTTCCTCCGTAAACACAATTAAAATTTTCCGACATGAGCAAACCTAATTTGCCATCAAAGTTGACAAGAGTTTGCGATGCAGGCTTTGCTTTACTGGAAATTCCCACGAACTTCACGCAGCTGAACTTCTCAGTCCTCAAATCAAAACAAACGACCATAGGATCCGAGACATCCGTGCCTGATACCGTTAGGTAGTACAAAACACCACAGATGCATATACACTTGCCAGAATGCCAATGTGGTATGCAACACTGGACCTTCCTCCATGACAATCTTCTAGTTCCTAATGTCAGAACGTGGCAGTCCACAGAGATCCAAACATTCTTTACCCACTGATAGGCACTTGACAATACCTTGAATTCTTTAGAAATGGGGTCATATCCAAGAAGATAGGTTGTCCTTCCATTCCTCATCTTTGACTTCAGTCTTGGTAAGGTCAAAGACTGTCCTGTGCTGGGGTTGCCTATCACCGCCAGAGTCACTAAACCTTTCAGCCCCTCAAAGAACCTTTGGTCATAATAAAGGAAGAAGCCATTGGTACAACCATAGAAACTACTGTAAGTGGAGAAAGACGCAAGGTCATTGGCAGCTACAGCATAAGAGTTCCCTTCCAGATCTTGAGGCTGAGGTGCCGAGGATAACATAATCTTCTTGTTGTCGTCATCACTGTACAAATAAACTTCAAGAGATGAATACTAGCAGCGGATCTCTTAGCTGTTGTTCACAGAACTTCAATACGTGGAAAGCAAGCTATTCTATATCTCTAATACACACAACTTCCTACAAAAAAACATCAGATATCCACAAAACTACACACAAGAATAAAAGGTCTTAGAGGAATAGACTACGAATCTCTGCAACATACTAAGGTTTAATCAACACCACCATGATTCTTGACAACAAACTCTCATCCATAGCAGATAATAGTACAGAGAAACCAAGCAAAAGCTTACAGAATGCGCAAATGGAGAGTAAATCAGAAACAAACAGGCAGTGTGTAGAGATAAACAAGAAAAATCCAATTTCAAACTCTAAAATAAAACAAACAAAAAACTACAGTGGAGAGAGAAATGAGTAACCTGAGCAGGTGTAAAATCAAAGGTGGAATTCGTATCACTATCTCTTCGTTGAGCACAAACACAAGAAAGACCCCTGCCTAACCAAGCTGCTGATCCAGGCACACCCTCACCTATATAAAAAAAAAACAAATAAACTTCAAGAGATGAATCCTAGTTGTTGTTCACAGATTCAATGCCACTTCAATACGTGAAAGCAATCTACTCTTCACTATCTCAACTCCTACAGAAACATCAGAACTCAACAAAAAAAACTACACACTAAAATCAAAAGCTAACATCTAATATGTGAATCATTATTCTCGTCCTATAGCAGATAAAACCAAGCAAAGCTCACAGAGAATAAACATCGAGACTGAGAGATGTACCAGAAGAAGACGAACTAACGAGCGATTCTTCTCTAATCATCCATCTCTTGTATCATCATCATCCTGTGACACTCATCAAATACAGAACCAAATCAGAAATAGGATTTTGAAATCTCATTCGTATCAAATACACAGAGAGACGCAATGCGAATCACAGAGAAAGAAGTTTTCGATCACCGTCGAGAAGGAGGATTCAAATTAATCGAATCAAACTAGAAAACTGGTTCGTGAAGCTTGAGCACGACGACTACGACGATGAACCAAGACGCCTGAAGTTATCGGCGACTGAGAATCGGACGGTGTAATCAAACGGAAGAAAATATCCCCCGATATTATTAATTTTGCGGACAATAAAAAAAAAAGAGATATTTATAGTAAGCGATGGGCTGACCTGGGCTGGGCTGAGAAACAGGTGGACGTAAAATGTCTTTTTAATTAATGTGGCGTCAGTAAGCCCATAGGGTCATATTTTGGACCAGTTCAGAAACAACAACAAAAAAAACCTTTTGATTTATGCATTTAGGCTGGATATCCTTAAGTTGTTATGATATATTATCCACAGTACGAGGAATTATCAAAATGATATTTAGATTAGATTTCTATATTCATGTTTGATCCCTCCTTCTTAATCAATCCCCTAAACCAACTAAAAACCTTCATTTTCTTCACATGTTGGTGTTTATTTTGATATTATGTGAGTATCTAAAAGAGGTGATGAATGTTTACATTTTTTACTTAACCTGACTAAGAATTTAGGCAAAAAAATCGGAATAACATATATAAAAATTGGGAATTTGGATCAAACTTGTATATATGGAAAGACTGGGTGATCTTGTGAATGTATAGTTGTATACGACCACTTAGGTCCATGTGAAAGATATGAGTTTTCCATCTCCATTTGAATTTCAAAGAAGTAGAAAAACAAAGACTGAAAATGGACGCCAGAGGAGACAAAGTGGGCGCCTACAAGAGAGACAAAGAGAGATGCCTTAAGAAACCTCACCATCATTAATTTTGGAAAAATTCCTTACACGTGTTTTTGATTGAAACGTGTAATCATTGTTGCATGGAATTCATATCCCCTATCATATAATATCAAGCTTTAATATTCCCCTCTTTGTCTCCTTACTCAACCTATGACAGTATGACCTTACAATTAATTTAGTGTCTTTCATCTTAGCTTCTCCATTTCATTTTCATTCTTCCAGATGAGTTATTATATATAGAAGGTGTATTCTTTTGGTGAAAAGAACTAAAAAGTTAGACGACATATGCACTTTTTTGCGGTTAAACTTATAGTATCCGAAGCTGTTTGAACGTAAACACATTTTTTTATAAAAGGCTTAAATACATACTGGTTAATTACTAACGTTTAAATAAATAAATTTATTCCTTAGCTTTTGAAAATTAGCATGGACATCTTGGTGTAGGCCGTAAGAATAAAATCAGTGGTTATTCTAATGGCTATTTAAGAAAGTGTTACTCACTATTTAGATAGTTAATTACGGAGTAGATTTGACCGGTAAAGTAAATATGAAGCTTGTTTAATCCACTTCGATCATGTTCTATGATCTTGTCAAAAAGAAGATTGAAATGTTACATTATATGATTTTTATTAGTCATTTTTGCTTTGTGTTGCTGTTGTGGAGGAAGTTGGCCTGCTCTTTTCATGTGGTGTTTTTGTTATTGTTGTGTGTAGTTATCAACTTCGCGATACTATTCAAAAGTATAGCATTTGTGTTTTAATATACGCCATATGTTTTAAATTCTGACATCTAAGATACATCGTTTCTGTGAACATGACTAAACTAGAAACATTTGGTCGGCTAAATGGATCAATTATATAATCAACTCAATCTAGTGGGTCGAAATATATAATAATGAGGGAAGATTGATGTCTGATCAACAATTTAAGCCTTTTTATATCCCGACTAGTTAACATCTAACGATTAGAGCGTATATGCATGCATTTTAAAATAACTGAAGGTCTTAAATTTCAATTAACCGAAGTAAACATTAGAGGAGCGACATTATAATAAGTCAAGAAAGATGAATCAATGGTATTAATTTATAAAAAAGTTTATGAATGTGGGTTCGACATGATTCAGGAAGATGTAACTTTTTTGGGTGTCGTTTCCATCATCAGCTTTAGGAAACATCTTGAGATGGACGAAGCTTTGATGATGTACCTCCACCACACTCAAATACTTGTTTGACTCTCTCCCTCTCTAAACTTCATTAAAGTAAGATAAATATTACCTCAACTAATATCTTAGAGAAGCTCCAACACCGATTTATTAAGAGGTTCTTAACTTAAAAAAAAAGATAAAATTAAAAAATTAAAGAAAAAGAGCAAAAGTTCTTAAATTGAAGAGGTTTAGAGCATCTTCAACACAAAAACTGCTAAGAAATGCTAAAAACAAAAATATTAATATTATAATAATTTATTTATTTATTATTTTTCTGTAAAAAAGAGAACTAATAACTAAATGTCACATATATGTGAATTGTATTAATAACTGTATCCTAAAGTTGTTATTTAAGAAACGTTTTCATTTATCTTTCCTGTTTTTCATTAAATTTAATTCATTTATCTTTAGAAATTGAGTTAAGAACATGCGGTTGAACATATTCTTAAAACCGATTGAAACATTAAACAACACCTGTCACCTTATTAATGTTTAGTAAAATATTAATTTACTTTTTTTAAAAACCCCTTAGCATATCTACCGGTAATGCTGCTCTTAGAATTTTGATTCCTTAGGTTGCTTCAGAATCAGACCAAAGTCCAAAACTTTTTGGCCTCATTATGAAATGATTAGGTTCAATTAATGATGCAAGTTACTTGCTTAAATAAATGAAAGTAAAGTTGTTATTGAATTGTAAGTTTAAGTTGATAGGATTTAAAATAACATTCCACACATCATTTTCAACTTATTGTACAATCGGTGCAGAAAAGAACCAAGATGTAAATTCAGATATTACTATATACTCTTGTGTTACAAAAAAAAAAAAAACTATATACTCTAGTAAACATAGCCGAATAGTTTTTGTTTTGTTCGCGATATGATTATAGAACTTATAGACACTTCACATGAAGTTGACTGCTAAAGACACGAACGGTTCAGTTCAGAAAAATGACACGAATGTTCAAATGATTCGTTTAGTAGGGTTTTCGACACGTGCGGGGACGTACACACGAAACCCTACCACTCTATATGAAAGCAGGAGAAGACAAACCATCAAAGTAATATTTATATATTAACTCTTATTAATAAAAAGTATAGACAAAATTAGTGTGATACACTATTTCAAAACTGATACACATTAGTCAACGAAAGGGGAGACTGAGATTTAATAAAATGCAAGGAGGAAGAAGAGAAGTAGTCAATAATTACGATCTACAACAAGTGACATCGTCGACGACGATCCAAGAGAATATGAACTTCCTCGTTCCATTTGAAGAAACCAATGTCTTAACCTTCTTCTCTTCTACTTCTTCTTCCTCTTCTCTCCTCTCTCCTTCTTTCCCTATTCACAACTCTTCTTCTACTACGAATACTACTCAAGCACCTCTAGGATTTTCGAATAATCTTCAGGTGTAGCTATGATCTATCTTTCTATTATGCATAGCATGTGATTATATTGTTTTTATCCAATTAAGTATTGATATCATAATCTGAAGGGGTTTAATATGGTTTTTGTAGGTTGGAGGACACTTGGGATCAAAGGTGGTCAATAATGATCACGAGAATATCAGAGGTGGAATCAACAATGATGTTCATTCTAATTCTTGGTAATTAAACTGATTTAAGTTTGAAGATGAATCCTAGTTTCTCCTTCTTTTACCATAAACTAATAGCTAATCAATATAGTTATTATTATTGCCATAAATTTCATCAATTAATTGATTTTCTTTCTCTCCAGTGTTTTTGGATTTTCTTTCTTAAGATAGTTCTATGTTTCCACGAAATTATTTGAGATCCAATAGGATGTTGATAGACTGTATACAAATTAAAGCCTTATAACATAAGATAACCTAAGATATTAAAGTGTGTCTGATACATCATAGCGTGATTGCATTTGCAGGTGGAGATCAAGTAGTGGCTGTGGAGAGATGAAGAACAAAGTGAAGATAAGGAGGAAACTAAGAGAGCCAAGATTCTGTTTCCAGACAAAAAGTGATGTCGATGTTCTCGACGATGGCTACAAATGGCGTAAATATGGTCAGAAAGTCGTCAAGAACAGCCTTCACCCAAGGTAATTCATTAAGTACACCTCCATGTTATGTCTATGTTTCATGAACCCTATTAACTAGTCTAAATTAACATTACCAATAGTTCTGATAACATGTGCTATAGTGATTCTCGTATAATTTGATTGATGACTGATAGTTTCGTAAAAGCATGATATAGGAACTAAATTTAGGTGTGTCATAATATTTTCTATTTAGATTGTTAACAAACCTTAGCTCATGTACTAGACATGACTGCGTATACAAATGTATACAGTTTTCTACATATTTAGAATGTTTTTGTACGTATGTTGCAATTTTAGTATGTATTGTACGTCCCTCGAGGGCTATCATCATTGAGAATGCAAACAATATCTTCTATTTTTTGTCTCTTTTATTGTGCAATGTCTACACATTTTCCAACTATTTTTGTCTACACACAAATCCCACATGTTTGTTTCTTGAGTTCTTCTTCTTTTTCACAACTGGTTAATTGAATATAACATTGTTTGCTAATAAAATGGAAAAACAAAAACAAAAATTATATACAGGAGTTATTACAGATGCACACACAACAACTGTAGGGTGAAGAAGAGAGTGGAGCGACTGTCCGAAGACTGTAGAATGGTCATTACTACTTACGAAGGTCGTCACAACCACATTCCCTCTGATGACTCCACCTCTCCTGACCATGATTGTCTCTCTTCCTTTTAATCTCTCTCCCTAAATATATATAGACAAATTAAAATAGCTGTGTGATATGTTGCATGTGTTTATTATTTGGGGTCAAATTGTATGTGTGTGTTTTAAGAATATATCATCAGATGTTTTATATTATTGACTTTTTTGTTTAAAATATACATATATATACACTCGAAGTGGATATTAGTTCTGAGTTTGGTTCATCATAACACTACCAATGTAGAAGATTTAAATATGGCCATAAAGTATATAAAAGAGTTCATTAGTTTATTAGTTAGTAACAACACTCAAGCCAACGTAGCTACCAACTAGCTCATGATCTATGTTACATATCACATATATTGTTAATTACGGTTATATCTAGGTAGTTAGAAAATCATATCTCTTTCTAATGATGGAGATGTTATAAGTATATAGATGATTGAATCATGCAGCGGGAGCGTAATCGTACACTACATCATCGTCATCATCGCCTTCGTTCTTGAAAGATATTGCCAATGCAGTGTGATTGTAATGGAGACCCAAGTCAAGTGCTATTATTGCAGACATTCTCTATTCTTCACTCAAGTCAGTGAAAACTAGTGGAAAAAAAGTCTAAAGAAAATGTGATTTGCTATAAAGATTGAGATTGCTGCTAAAGTATTTATAGATGTAGAAAGCTAATGGCGAACGGTGAGCTCATTAAAACTGAGTCAAGGCATGTGACTCGCTGCTTATAATGTGTGCCTGACACAAGAGGAGTGTGAAAAACTGCGTAAGCCACCTATTTTTGTGCCCTGACACATCCGTCACTTTTTATACATTTATTGGTCCATCTCTTATTACACAATTAGTTAATTTTCTTAACGGAATAATAAACTTTTTTTGAAGTAAAGATCGAGAAACCCATAAAGATTTGATTTATTTTGGATCTTAGCAAAGATATATTATAGGGTATTGATTCCCTCTACCAATAGCAGCATCATGGCAATATGGCATTATACGTACATAGAACCTTGAGGGACAAAAAGGAAGATTTGTGATCTGATGTGTCTTAGATTTGTTTTGTGTTTGTCTTTGTAAAGATTTATTATTTTCTTGGCTCAGTTTTACGATATTTACTTTGAAACTGGGCTTTTGATAAGGCAGAGGGATGCTCACTAAACGGTCCATGTTAGGTCCATTATCGCCTCCAAAGATGACTGTGAAGCGTGAAGCGACGAAATAATGAGACGAGCCATAGTAACAACATACTAACACTGTTCTACGCTTAAATGAGGTTTTTTCCTTTGATCGTGACATGGCACCAAACATTGGTTAAATATTAGATTCTCACAAATCTTAGGCAAGCCAACAAGATTTTTTTCTTAAGTTTTGGTAGCCTTCACCCTCTTTTAACAACAACCACCGGTTAATTATTTTTTTCTGAATGATTAAGCATCACGATCTTTTTGAAGATATTTATAGAACAGTATCGTTTGCAACCTACAAAGAAATGGATGTATAATAATGTAGGCCGACGGCAAATAAAAATGGATTGGTTTCACTGAGAATAAACTTACAGTTTACAAACGCAAGCATTCAGAAAATTGTAAAGGCTACCAACTAATGTGGTCCACCGATCTTCATATAATTCTAAATATTATGCATGGACAAGACTATACCTATACTATATATCAATATATTAAATGTTTTCTGAAACGCAGTATTATGAATCATACATCTTCTCTCCTTTATATATACTATTAGTATATGAACTAGGAAAAGGAGTTTTTGATGGATGGGGAAGGTCACATGGAGCAGCACATGGAAAGTGGCTACGAAAAAGATACGAGAAGCGAGAGACACGTTACGCAGTTGTTGTTGATCCCCAAAATGCTACGGAAAAACTATATACAAACATCATTCCTATTTCTACAGTTCATATTATATAACGTATGTATAAAAAGATATCTTTATTCTTAGTTTTCTAACGAGACATGCTTTACTTTTTCATCACTCCAATCTCAATCAATTAACATCTAACCTACCTGTCATGTTTTAATTAATCGTTTCTCTTGTCACTTCAGGTACTAATCAAGTTATACGGTCAGTACTCGCATCATTACAAGATAAACCAAGTAGCATAAAATAATGGTCACATAATATACGCCTAAACCATCATTAACAAAGAATAATACTAATATACGCCTAAACCATGTGCCTGCTTCAGTTTGTAGTACATGAATGTAGCTAGGAAGTAGGAACTATACTATAATGTTATTTGGAAGATAAACTACTAAGGAACTAACAAAAATGCATCAGTTTGTATGGACCTAGTAGTCCAAATCACTCGATTAAATTTGAAAGGTTGAAAAGGGATGGTTACACAAGTTGACATGTCGTCCTGTAAATATCAAATATTTTATTTTAACGTGAGATTTCTTTTCATTCTTCTTGCTCTTTAACTTTTGGGTGTGCTTTGTCTAAGAACTTTGCCTAAGTGCGTCCAAATTAGCTGTACATCTTGGCGTGTTAGATTTAGATCGATCTATAGTTTATTCATATCTATATTTATCTAGCAATCTTAAATATATTGAGGCTATAAAGAAGGATTAAATGTTATGTTTACCAGATGGGAATTGATTCGCATTATTAGCAACACATGCACTTCGTAGGATCACTATCGTCATGACTTTCTAGTTTAAATAAATCTCCCCACATGTAATGTAACATGATGAGTATGGGATCCCATCTCCCACACTACAAACCGAAATTTAAAATAACAAAAAAAAAAAAAAAAAAAAAAAAATTAAAAATAACACATAAATATACATTTTGTTTATAAACTCACATTTTGAACGTATACTTTTACCCAAATCACATCAAACTTCGTTATTGCGTACATATCAAAAGGCACGATAGATTTGATATATCGTGTTTAATGCTTTAGTTATGTTTCCCTCTTGTTACAACTTAAGTTTTCAAATTCAATACTAATCATTAATCCAACTTATGAAAAAAAAGCACCACTTTCCTTTTTGTGTTCCATATTCAAATGAGTTGCTTATTTATTTATTTTGAAATATTTATGTTTTTTCGGTTCCACCGCCGACGGTGATATAACAAGAATTAATGATTCATAACACAACTGAAAATCCAAAAGGGTCACATTCCTTATAAAAAAATTGGTTATAAATAATCAAATAGGAAAGCAGAAAAAATACTTATGAAATTAAATAAAAATACAAAAATACAAAATAACTACCCAATATAACGACCACCTTAATCACACGGTCACACGCCATACACAACAGAGCAGAGCAAAGAGATCACACAGAAGAAAAAAGAAAGTAACTTTCTTAATTTTCTCTCTCTCTCTCTCTCTAAAACACACGCAAAACATGGCTGAGCTCGAGAGTCCAGGAGTAATGCCGAAGCTAATAGCTTTCTTATCTTCATTGCTAGAACGAGTTGCCGAGTCTAACGATCAGTCCCGGCGAGTCACGACTCAGTCGCAGAGTGTTTCCGTGTTCCACGGACTGAGCCGGCCAACCATTACGATTCATAGCTACCTCGAGAGGATCTTCAAATACGCCAATTGCAGTCCTTCTTGCTTCGTCGTGGCTTACGTTTATCTCGACCGTTTCACTCAAAGACAGCTTTCGCTTCCGATCAACTCCTTTAACGTTCATCGTCTCCTCATTACCAGTGTCATGGTCTCCGCTAAATTCCTCGATGATCTGTAAGTTTCTGTCATTCCTTTAATCGAAATTAACACCTATGAATCGAGGGTCTAGCTCATAATTCACTATCACAGCTTAAAATTTCAGTTAATGATCATCCAGTCCCCTATTTCTGCAATGTTCTGTTTTTGTCTACTCTGTTTCTCTCTGTTTGTTCCTCTGAAACGCAAAGATTCGATTTTTAAACGCTTAAAATTCAGTTAGTGATCATCCAATCCCCTGTTTATGAAATTCTCTGTTTTTCTCTGCTCTTCTTCTCCCTGTTTGTTCCTCTGAAACATAAATATTCGATTTTTAAACGCTTAAAATTCAGTTAGTGATCATCCAGTCCCCTGTTTCTGCGATGTTTCTCTCTGTTTGTTCCTCTGAAACATAAAGATTCGATTTTTAAATTGATTTGGTTAATTATTCACTAACCGCACCGTTGATAACTTAAAACAGGTACTACAACAATGCGTATTACGCCAAAGTGGGAGGGATAAGCACGAAGGAGATGAATCTTCTGGAGCTTGACTTCTTATTTGGGTTAGGTTTTGATTTAAACGTGAAGCCAAACACGTTCCGCGCTTACTTCTCTTATCTTCAAAAGGAAATGACTCTTGTTCAACCTCTCTCTCTCGTTGTTGTCCCACCAAGATCTGTCATTACCTTCAACGACGAAGAAGCTTCTCATCAGAAACAACAACAGCATCAACTCGCTGTTTAATTTACACAAGATTCCAAATAAAAAACAAAACAAAAATCCAAGTGGTTTTTTGGTTTCTCTGTTCTTTATCACTCTGGCCCTTGTTTTAATGAAATGTGTAGTTGTAGATGATGTAGAGGTTAGTCGGCAGGGACTCTTATCTTTGTCTTAAATCAATCTTGATTAAGAAATTTCAAAGCAAGTTCGTGATCATTTCTCTCTATATATTATATCATATATGTTTACATGTGGACATGTGTGATAGTGTTCATCTTTACAGACTGACTTGGCAACATTAGTTTTAATGTCACTAGTAGTAACCTTAAACTTAAATAACCAAAAAATCTCTATGCTATAATTATTTATGTTTTGTTTTGTTTTGTCTGATATTCAAATTTTACCAATGCGCATGGGTTCTTCTATCAGTAACAATAATAAACAGGAGGTACAATGATTGTGATTTGTGGAGAAAATTTGTTGTTTCTTGTTCTATAGAGGGAACAAAAGAACATGTGCAGAGCAGAGACAGACTGTAATGATAAAGAAATACAGTCAATAGACCACTTGAAAGAGGCTAAGAGACTGTGACCCTTGTGAGAGGAGGTTATACAAATAATATATATTGACAAAATAAACCGCAAAGATTTAAGTTTTTAAGTTTTGACTCTAAATCTTTTCATAGCTCATACATACAACTCAAGAACACAAAACAAAGAGAGGTGAAAGAACAGAGAAAATTGAATTTGAGACTGGTTTTTAGAAATTGGTTGCTGTACTAGTACTTCTAAGAGGAGAGATTCCTTATTTCTTGGAATGGAGAACACACCTAATACTACATCATGAAAAAGTGCAGCCCTTGCAAAATCCATAGGTCAAGGCAAGAGGAGTCAATGAAATTTGTAACTCAAGGTAGAAAAATGGAGTCCTTTTGTGAGTAATGAGATTAATTGAACAGAAGTGAAAGAAAAAATTATGAGTTTAAGAAGATGAAAATGCCAAAAGAAATCCAACTATTTGATCTCATTATAGTTGCTCATGCGTAATAAACCGGCTTAGTTTTAGTTTTGTTTCTTTTGACGTCAGAAAACTGACAAATATCCATTGATGCAGCAATTTTTTGTCAGAAACCTCCATGTGGGCTTAATGGGCTTGATAAGTTGTCGTAGCTATCGGAACCACGATAACCAGTAACACATTACGAATTTTCCATTAAGTGAGACTCTGTGTTTCTTGTATTTGAAGTATTCTAGTAGCAGATTCTTGTTCACACACTACTTTGACAAAGTTGATGTGTATAGTAATGGGCCTGGTCCACTAACATTAATTCATATAACTCTAAGCATATTAGTTTTAAGCTAATTCATATTTCTAACAGTATAGTTAAATTCCTTTTTAACATGGAAACTAGATTTTAGATTGCGCGGATGTTATTAATATTTATCATATTACATACTAACTCTGTTCAGAAAGTAAGACGTTTTGTGTTTTCCTTTGTTCAACAAAGAAATATTTTGTATAATATCATTAATGTTTTTTCTATAAAAATTAACTCAGTGAATTTGCATTTGATATTTACCATGACTTACTTAAATGTTTTTTGGATAAAGACAAATATTTTTGGTAACATTAAATTCCTGATCAACTCTTTTTATTTTAAGTTTCTTTTTTTCTCAAAATCACAAAGAAAAAAAATAAAAGAAGATAGAAGAAAAAAATGAACAAAAAATGATCATGTTTGAATCATTTTGCGAAATGGTAATGATTTTTAGTAAGTTACATTCACTTTTTTAAGGAATAAAAATATTTTAGAAAAAGTGTTTAAAATAATTTAAATTCAACAACAAAAAGGTATGAAAAAAATATTCGACAACTCATGGTGTAGAAATAAGCCAAACATTAATCACAAATGCATAAAAAGAAAATGTATTTATTGTTTCTCAATCTATGTGAAATACTCTAAACGTACTACTTTCTGGAATGGAGATAATATTTGCTTTGATTGGCATGTAAACCCACAACATTTAGTTGTTTATACATTGTAGTTTATTGTTTAATATATTCAATTCCTTTAGTTGTTTGTTTATTTGTATGTATATGTATTTTTCAAAAATTTGTAATCTAATCTATTAAAACAACAAATATGAACATATGTAGAATTTATTATATATTAATTGTTATAATGGTGAAACTTTAATTTTATGTTTCGTATAGTTTAACTAACATGAATCCGTTCACTGATTTTAGGTTCATTTGGTTTGGAACACGTAAAACTATTAGACAGTTAATTCATAAAACAACTCTGTTTTATGGTCAATAGCATAAAATGGTAAATATCAGAAAGGTTATAAGGGTTAGTACTATATGTATTTCTGTTTTAATAGATTAGAAGATTTAGTTCATGACAAAAACTAAACAATGGGAAGCCAATGTGGCGCTCAGACTAGGCTCTAAGTGGCCAAAAATTATGGCTCGGCCCATCTTTATCAGGTTCCAGCCCATCTTTTCATTTTACATTGACGCTACTAAAGAATATTGAAACTACACGAGTACCTGACGACCCAATTATTTCTCATAATGAACTTTCTTTGGTCTTCCATAAAAGGTGGTAAAGTGTCAGTGCCTCAGTGGGCATGCGTACATGGGCTCTTTTAAAAAGCCCATTTAGCCCCACCAAAGATAGCTGTCATGTTAAACAACGCCGGAGCTCTAGCTCTAAGTTACGTCGGAAAACGACTATTACCGAATGAAACAATCGAAGGATCTGCTTTAAGAATACTGTGGATTACTACAATTACGTTACTTCTGGTGAAACATAAGAGTCTGAGATATTATTAACTGAGTGAAATTATAAGATAAAAAGAAATTGAATTTAGAACATAGTATGCTCTGTTTATTGTCGGAACAAAATTTAAACCCCCCAGATAAACAAAAAAAAAACTATCAACACATTCATTTACATAAAAACCAGATCTAACACTTTTCTCAGATTCCGACATCGGAAACAAGATAAAGATAGAAACAGAGCAAAACTTTGCATGTTTTTTTTTTCTTTTTTCTTAAAGAGGGTAATATATAAAGAAAAAACTATCTGCTTATGTAATAAAAACACAACTAGGCCACCACGAGAGTTCCTGTCCGTACGGTTTTTCCGGCGGCGGAATCTTTAGCTGCTTCGGAAGATTTCTTGCGGAGAGATCTAGCGGAAAGTCTCCAGCTTTTCTCTTTGGCTTCATCGTGCTCGATCTGTTCTTCTCTACACTCTTTGCTACAAAACGCCTTGTCTCCTCTGTTAAAACAATCAAGAAAAGATCTCAATATCAATAAAGGCAATCACTTTCCAAATTCCAGATCCAGGAATTTTGAATTGATATGATCGGATTAGTTAGTTACCTGTACATGAAGATATCTGAGTTGAGAGCGAGGTGTTTACGGCAGAGAGAGCAAGATTCCAGAAAGTGTGGCTCTTCGCTGCTGCCGAAGAAGCTATTGTAATGCGACGCCATTGCTAACACTAATCTTGAAAAAAATGACGAAAGCTTTGAAATTGAGGAAGAGAATCGACTGCAGAAGCAGAGATTTGAGATTCAACTCAGAGAGGAAGGAGAAGGAAGGAGGAGGGGGAGAGAGTTGATTGATTTGGTGTGAATATATAAAGCGGAAGCTCGGACTTTCTCTGCTTGACTTTTAGTGAATCACCTGTGGTGCAGACCACTATAGTTACTGTGGTCTACAGTACTTCTTCACCGTTCTTTCTATCCTTAGTCCACTCTCGAAAGATCTATACGTTAAAGTTCAATAATTCATTAATTTTATTTTATTTTATTTTATTGTCTTTTTATTATTTTACAAGGGAAATTTTTCGATATTAAAATACAATGAATCAAACTCTTTGTCTGGACCAGTTATATTTTTATTTTTATTTAATTTATAGACATAATAATATTTTATAGACATAATAATAATTTTTTAAAAAATTCTCCGGCACAAAAGTCTATACATTTTTGGGCGACGTTGAGCAATAGTGAACATAAGTATAAAACTAGTAGTAGAATTTTTAATTTTTTGAATTACAATAATTTGGGTGGATCTGGTTGGTCGAGGGGAATCAAACAAGTCTTGCGTTTGTGAGATTCGTTGGCCATTACAATAACATGCATAACGCATGATTGATGGACTTTTCCATAAATATAAAATTAACATTGAACCAAAGTTTCCAAAATTTATATTTTTTTATATTACTGATATTTTTGAACTCAATATTCTGAAACATTACACTGTTCACGTGTGTAGCTTCTGCCCTCTTGGGATGCATCTCCCCTGGACAGAGTTTCATCCCATGGGTAAATTTATAATTCACCTCTCATTTGTTTAGTGCTTTGGTTTCTTTCATCATTTAGTTTGTGCTTTGCTTGTTGTACTTAGATACTCCTAATTAATTCCTTTATGGACACTTGGACAGTAACGTTGTCTTAGTACAATAGTGTAGGTGAATAAATATTTCCCGACACAACATATCTTGGAACACGTGCTAAGTTGCAGGTAAAAAAGATCCGAATCTCTGGTTGAAAATCTGTAAAGTCTGGCACAATCTCAGTTCAGAATAAAAGTTAAAATCTAATAGTCAAAAGTACGTTCTAGAAACATGTACTTTGGATTTAGATATGAAAGGCATGCATACGCTTATACTTGTCCTGGTAATAAGCGAGCAATAGCGTGACCGACCTTCATTCATTAAAATCTTTGATAGACACTCACATTCCTTGTTTGTATTTTAGTTAATTGCATAAGTATACCTGTCACATATGTAAAATTATACATAAAATATCAGTACCGACTTGAGATTAATAAGTTTTTGGTTCATATAACAAAATCTTTCTACATTAAATTTTCAAATAACACGAAGTAGTATACTTTGACATTTTAAAATCAATGGTAGGTGAACAATTCTAGTAGTATTATTATATTAACTAAATATTACGTCAAGCACTCAAACGTTTCTGAGTAAGCAATGACTCACGATACTAACGGCAACCCAATAATAAACTTTAAAAACCTTTTACGAATATATAAACAAACAAAAGTGTAATAATACAAACAAAAGAGATAATCAGTGGTTTTGTGATCAATCATAATAAAAGTCCAAAAGATGAAAGTGGCAAAGGACCACACAACTTGTCTATCTGTCGATACAACAAGGCCTTCGAGTCGGGAGATGGGTCCTCCCACTAGAGTTGGGAATATCAAACGAGGAGCTGACTAGGTCTAACTGGTGACCATCTCGGAAATAGTAGGAACAAAAAGAAAAAGAATTGATGGGAATAAAATTATGGGAATGATAAGGAACGGTTATTCCATATCAAATTTAGTGAGGAATAAATTTGTTTTTTAATTCTCTACAATAAAAGGAATGAGAAGGAATGAAAAGAAATGACTATTCCTAATGAATGGTAAAATTTGTTAGGAACATTAAGGAATGCATTATTCCTTTTCAATTCCTTGGTCACCAAGCGTTTTTAAAGGAATTGTTATTACTTATGGGACCCATAAGCACCACTCTTAGGCCCAATAATCAAAATCTCTTTGTCTCTCGGGCCCGTGACAACTGCCCTTGTACCCCGTTTACCCTACCTTTTGATTACATACCCACCTGCCCTTGACACGTGTGGTAAAATCTCACTCGTGCACCAGCTAAGCTGTGTATTTTTGCTACGTGTCGTTTAGTGAAAGGTATTAAGGTTGCATGGAAATTAAATTCGGTTGTTTTGATTCTACGGTTAAGTTGGTTGTTTTGATTGCAGTAAGTGGCACTAGTTAAGTTAAACGCCTCTTTGTCTGTTGGCATTGCTATTGGTGGAGATTGTGTTCCCAGGATCCTACGGTCTATGTTTCGGATCAACATTCTAGGAGCTCTATGTATTGCAGATAAAGATGATGGAGAGCTTGGAGGAAGAGATGAAGACTCTCTTGTTAAAGCTTTGAAACAGGGGAAAGTCAATAAACCTTGGGTCAGTGGAACTTACTTGTGCACGGCTCTTCATGTCTGAAGTACAGTTTGGTCACGCAGTAAGTGGCACTAATTAAACGCCTCTTTTGTCTATTGTCCAAATCAAAAATACTTCTTTTGAACATGATATGATTATGAATAGGGCGAGATGGAGTCTACACATTCCACTTGATGAAACCAGAAATTTGATAGGGTTAGCTTAGACTTAGTCGTAAATGATCAAATTCACACGGGATCAAACTGAATTCACACTTGGATTGAATCAAATTCACATTCTATAAAGCAAGAGAGAGTCGATTTGAGAGTTCGTTCATTGGGATTTTTTTCTATTAAAATTCATACAAAAAATGCCTACAAACTGTCCTAGTTATGAAATAATACCCAAGACGGAGGAGTATGGAAGACCCAAGGGGGAGCGATACATTGATCTTGCAATCGGATTCGGCTTCTGTTTCGTCCTAGTGGTGTTACTTCACTTCCCTAAGAAGTGCTGCTCGAAGGGTGGCCGAATTGGCGGATGAGAATGGACTTTCTCCGCTACGACGGCTACGGCATTCCCAATTATTATATATATATTCCCAATTATATATATAATCAAGCAATATAAAACTGTATCATGCCTAATTAAGCCTGCATCACCAAAAAATCTAAACTTCCTAATTAGATTATATTTTTGCTATATGACAATCAATTAATATTAAAAACATAGATATTCCAAACTGAATCACGCCTAGCTACAATCAAGCAACATCTAAATGTCTACTTAAGCATTACAACTTACAAATCACCAATAAAGATCCTTCCTAATTAAGTTTTTTTTTTGCTTAATTTTTTTCTTGTTTTTGCATGATTTTTTTAAAAATTTATTACAGGTCCTCGCAGCACTCCTAAGACATAAGTCCTTCCTAATTAAGTTATGTTTCTGTTATATGGCAAATCGATTATTCTTAAAAATATATATAACATGATCCAGTAATGTCGGTGTCGACAAACTAAGTAGTGTAAATGTACTTGTTTCAACATATCTATATCTGTGAAGTCTGGCACAATCTCAGTTCAGAATAAAAGCTAAATCTAATACTATAGTCAAAACGTTCTAGAAACATGCACTTTGAATTTAGTCAAAACGTTTTGAATCTATACTTGTCCTGGTAATAAACAACCAAGTACCAAACCAAACTTTTTTGGGGTTAATTAGGTTGGATTTATCTTGAATTGAACTAATCAAAAACCAAACCGGAAAAACTTGATTTATCTCTGAAATGGATCTCATTAGCTAGGCCCAAATCGCTAACTGGATAACAACTAATGGGCCGTAACAGTGACCCAATTCAAAAACATAAGAACCAACGAGAATCCTCTACACGATCTAGCCAAAATTGCGCGACTAGAAGAAGAGCTGCCTCTGCTTGTGCTAAGAAAAAAAAGAAAAACCTTATCTCGCAATGGCTTCCACTTTCGTCTCTCTACCAAAACCCTTCTTCGCTTTTCCGGCTAAAACCAATGCTGCTTCTCTAGCTAACCACAAGCTTCTCGGTACCGACAAATTTGAAACTCTTGTAAAGTGTCAAGCTTTTAATGTTTTGTGCCGCCGTCTGATGATTTGTTTCGTTTCATGTTTTCTCTTACAGGAAGTCGAAGAGGCTGTCTGAGAGTTAAAGCGATCTCCACTAAATGGGAACCCTCAAAGGTACTGTCTTTTTTTTCCCGTTTACTTTTATCCAAAAATGTAATTCATTTCGTTGTCTTAATTCGAATAATGATAAAATCTCAGGTTGTTCCTCAAGCCGACAGGGTTCTTGTTCGTCTTGAAGAGCTTACTCAGGTCACTATCTCTTATAGCTAGCTCCTTTTATACTCTGATTAAATTAGAATCGAGAAGAGACTGTAGTTGATTGCCTCTGTTATCGCAATTAGATCGCCAATAATCATAGATTTTTTTTTTCTGTTGATGTTGATTCTGCAGACAACCTCGGGTGGAGTGTTGTTGCCCAAAGCAGCTGTTAAGTTTGAGAGGTATCTAACCGGAGAGGTAAAAGCTTTGCTACCGTTTTTATGTATATAGCATATATGAATTGACTTGAGGATCTTTTTTGAGTAATGGCTTTAAATCATATTATTATAGGTTGTCTCTGTTGGTTCTGAGGTTGGACAACAAGTTGGGCCTGGAAAGAAGGTTTTTTTTTTTTCAACTCTTAACCATCATTCATTGTAGGTTAACTAGTGTGAATGTTGTTCATTTGTTTCGCGTTTTGCCTTTTCACAGGTTCTGTTCTCTGACGTGAGTGCATATGAGGTTAGTTAGTTATTATGTTTTGCCTTCTTCTTGACAATGGAAAAGAGCTTCTCTGCAAATTAATTTGAAGCATAGATAAGTTCTTTAGGATTTTGGAAGTGTAACATGTTTGAATTCACTGTTGTACAGGTCGATTTGGGGACCGGTGCTAGGCATTGCTTTTGTAAAGAGAGCGACTTGTTGGCCCTCGTGGAGTAAAGAGAGACCTTATCCGAGAAGATACACGTCTAATACTTCTTCAAGATTTTTAGTTGTTTGCTGTAATTCTCAGACATCATATCTTGTTTTGTGACAGTTTTCTTCAATTTAATATCATTTCGAGGACAATCATTCAAGCAAAATTGTAAGGAATTTGAAACTGTTTCAAGAGTTCCAAGAATGCATCTCAAAAAATAACTAAATAATTTGCAATCCCCATTATATAAGAGAGAACTAGAGTGAACAATCTCAAAATAAACAAAAAGGAGAAGCTTTGAGAGAGGTTTAGCTAGACAGTGGAACGATTGTAAACGTATTCATTAGCAAGCAGAGCAAGAAACAATCTTGTCAGCTTCACAACACCAAAATGGGCTCCAATACACGTAGGAGAGAAGACGCGTTCTAATTACGTGCAAGCCTATGGGCCGTACTGATGAGGCCCATAACGTTTTAAGCCTATGGTCCGTACTGAAGAGGCCCATAACGTTTTGAATTTTTATTAATCAGTGTCTAACTTCTTATATATTGTAAATTACCCCCAATAAGTTTCTAATTTAACATAAATGACCCACCCCATTGGTGCTTCTTTCTTCGAATAAACAACATTTCAGCGACGAGATCTCTCTTTCTCTCTCTCTCCGGCTTTATATTGGGAAACTGCTTGGACGTATTCTCAGATCCGTCAAGTGTAGTTTGATAGATCTTGGAGGAATCAATGGCTCCGGTATCGGCACTCGCAAAGTATAAGCTGGTGTTTCTGGGAGATCAATCCGTGGGGAAGACGAGTATCATCACTCGATTCATGTACGACAAATTCGACAACACTTACCAGGTTTATCCCAAGTTCTCCTCCCTCCGATCTAGTGTAGCATCTCGACGACGTTAGCTAGCTAGCTTTGGTTTGATAATTGAGATCCGTTTTTCTGATCTCGCGTGAGGTTATTATGTGTGATCTCTGATTTGTAGATCGTAACAATCACTAGTTAGGGATCATTTGTGTTGTGTGAGTGTGAGCTCCTTTAGCTTCTCAGTCATGGCGTTGTGATCTCGCTCACTTTTGGTTGTTGTTAATATTAGAACTTAGAAGATAGTAGAAACGCAATGGAATTGGAATAGATCGCGGCGTTGATCCTTGTGGTTTTGTAGATTGTTGTTAAATGTATGGGACGTAACAATCAGTTGTAAGGATCATGTGTCCGGTGCGATGTTCCTTTAGCTTCTCATTGTTCGTGATTTTTAGCGTTGTGATCGCTCGGTGTTGTTTGTTTGTTGTTCATACTAGTCGAGAATGTAGTCCTGTACTAGATCGTAGAAACGTAATGGATAGTTATTGAAGTAGTTGTTAGTTGATAAATGAAAAAAAATAAGTATATGATCTTGATTTGTAAAATGTGATCATTACGTTTTTTAAATACATAATAGTAAGTAAACCATGCTTGTTTATCATTATTATACCCAAATGTTCTTCCTGTTTCACAGTAGTTTATGTTGTTTTTCTAATTTTCAGGCCACAATTGGTATTGATTTTCTATCCAAGACTATGTACCTTGAAGATCGAACTGTCAGACTGCAGTTATGGTAAGATCTGGAATCTCATTAAAGGAATAAACTAGCAGATGATGATTAACAATGGGAGATGATTCATATGACAGGGATACCGCTGGGCAAGAGAGGTTTAGGAGTCTTATTCCGAGCTATATCAGGGACTCTTCTGTTGCTGTTATCGTGTATGATGTTGCAAGTATGTGTACCTTCTCTGGACTTTTCAAAACACATGCATACTTTCCCATAAATGCGATGTTGGAGTTGTGATAATAAGTAATCTTATGATCCATCCAGATTCTTGGATTGTGAAACTTGATATTTATTTTGTTTTTTTTCCTTCTGTTGACATATAGGCAGGCAATCGTTTCTAAACACTGCTAAGTGGATCGATGAGGTTAGGACAGAGCGTGGTAGCGATGTCATAGTTGTGCTCGTGGGGAATAAAACCGACCTTGTAGACAAAAGGTTAATAATCATCTTTTCCTTAATATCTTCCTTGTTAAAATCTTCATGTCCAAATATCACTATGTTTCTGAGATGAATAAGTGTTGTAACTTGTAAAGTACTAACCATTGTTAAACCACGTCTTAGTGCTCAAACAACCCAACAAAATAATATATGGAACTGCATATAATCAAAGGGGGCCTTAATAGCGTTTACTACTGTGGATGGGGCCTTACTAATAAAATAGGTTGTTTTTCTCAGGCAAGTGTCAATAGAGGAAGCAGAAGCCAAGGCTCGTGAGCTTAATGTAATGTTCATCGAAACCAGTGCCAAAGCGGGCTTCAACATAAAGGTAAACAAAGAATCTTCTCATCACTTATTACTGAGTTTTCCTTGGAACACAAATAAGAGAATAGAATTTCTTTGAACACGAACTTTTGTTTAGACCCATCTCTACCAACCTGCTAATTAGTAAAAGACTACATATACATCCTCTTCTTTCATATGGATTCTATCTTTGATACTCTCTCTACACTTTTGTCCCTTTTTTACTTGTTTACTGCTAGGCTCTTTTCCGCAAGATAGCAGCAGCTTTGCCCGGGATGGAAACACTGTCTTCAACAAAGCAAGAGGACATGGTTGATGTTAATCTCAAGTCGTCCAACGCCAATGCATCTTCGGCTCAGCAGCAATCAGGAGGATGCTCTTGTTAAAACCAAAATTTGGTAACAAAACATTATAGAGAACAAAAGAACATACTCAGAGAAAAAGCAGCCCTCGCATCATCTGATCCGCTATTATCTTCTTATGTGTAAAATTTTTGCCTCTCTCCTTCATCAGATTGTTTTTAAAAAAGAGTCTACTTGCAAAGTTTATGGTTTGCCCCTAACTCTGAACTGTTTTCGTCTTTGGAGTTTTAAATACTGTGATTTTGTGTGTCGCCAAAATTGAATTATATAACATTGAGCTATTATATAAAGTAATGAGTAGACACTCTTCTTGTTCTTCCTTCCATGTGAAGAAGTGAACAGAGAAGGACGCATAGGACAGTTTTACTTGCTTATCTGACATGAAACTAGACTTAGCTTTCCACTTTAATATACAATAAGAATTTCTTTCATTATAAAAAAAAAAAATATACTCCGCTTTTTATCTGTTGCTACAGTGTAGCCACCATATAACTTGCGTATGAATCTTGATATTTGTTTTAGGTAATTTCGTATAGAAAGGTCAAACGATGACCAAATAAAGCCATCAACGGCGGTGATCAGCTCTACCTAAACCGGCCAGCTTCTTAGACCTGTTTGCGCAAAACGACGCCGCCGTTGAAATGTGTGGCTTAACCGGAGATTTCAGCTCACCTGTTGTATATCCTCCAAAAGAAGAGTTAGGTTTAGGTTTAGCTCTCACTAGCGGACTCAAGCACAAAGCCATCGTCGTAGCCGCCGTCTTTCTTCTTCCCGGAGTTCCCGTCGACGCCGGCGTTGTTCTTCTCGCTCTCCCCGGCGAATCTTCGACTGATACTGGTTCGTTCGCCGGAGACATTCCTCTGCAATACCTTTGTCTAGGTTGGTGTTGTTGATGATTGGATTCAGAGGCGATCAAATCCTCTATGTAGCACGTAGTAGTAGTGTTAGCCGTTTGCTTCTTCGATCGTGGGGAGAGAACCTTGGAGAACCATGACCGTGACGTCGCGTCGCAGGAATCTTGAGATGAAAACTCGTTAGAGCTCGTCCTGAAGAAGGTAGAGAACCGAGATAAACCCGTCTGTTTCTTCTTAAACGATCGGTTGGTTTCGAAGACTTTTTCCGATGATGATGATGATCCTTCTCCGCCTCCTCCTCTGGCGTCGGAGTTTCTAGCAGCAGCGTAAGGAGAAACAGCGCGAGGTAAAACCAGAGGAGGAGGAGGAGGAGGAGGAGGAGAAGTTCTTGAATGAGGATGAGGATGATTGTTATCTTCGGAAGCGGCGGCTGAAGCTGCGAGAGATAAGAGACGTTCACGGAGACAAGAAGCGCAGACGCCGATACTGCTACTGGAGTCAACTGTATGTCTCTTACACCTCATCGGAATATTTTGAAAAGATAGACAAAAACTCTGGAAGAAAAAGAGTCTTTCGATCTCTGAGAACTAGAAGAAGAAAAGAAGATCTGATGTGTGCAAATATATATATTGTCTTCTGATTCGAAAGGTTTCTCGTTTGTGTATGTGAGAGAGATAGAGAGAGAGAGTCGCCGGAATAAATGGAAAATTTAGATTTGGTTTTAAGAAGAAATATGAAATACAATTTGATGTAATAAAGGCTTTGACACGTTAACATTTGGTTGGGATAAAATTGAAACCAGTGTCGTTCGTTGTAATGATGATTATAAACTTATGGTTAAAGATAATCTCATCCATTTTTTTAATTAACGTCGCTGTAGTTTCTTTTGTAGTGGGAAGATGAACATTTCATAGTTTTCATGATACGTGTTGTCGTTGACATTCGTTTCTTATCGTTGTCAAAACAAACATCACTTCCATCACAACTGGGTTTTATGTAATGATTAGCTTATTTAGTTCTTACGTACTCTTAATTTGACTCAATTAAAACCATATTAAATTGGATTAGACAAAGAGTAATTGGGGCGTCGTTTTATGAAGAAATGCATCGAAAATTCCATGGAAAACTACCAAATTTTGAAGTTCCCTTATATTCTGAATAACAACACGTTTTAAATTTGTAGATACATGGTTATTATTAAGTGCCTTATCTAACTAAGATATTCTTCAGTGTATGTGCGTTGATATTTGAAATATTCATGATATAATTTTGCCATATATTTAATTATACGATAGTGAATTCAAAGATATGGTACGAATCAAATCCACATTTACATGGAAACATTAGAAAATGGTCTAGTTTCCTTTGTACTACCTAACAAAAAAAAGAGAAACAAATCATGAAAATAAATACTGAGTGGTGATTAATAATTTCTCCAATATTTATACATTTTATTAGAAGGAAAGACGAGTATGTGACGGCAACAAAAAAAGATTGGAGGCTCGTGGATGGTGGAAGCCGACAAGTGTTAGGTGTTACGACAGGTCGTCGTTTTGTATAAACCCACACGCTTGTTCGTCCGTTTCTTCTTGGGTTTGAGTTAGACCACGTGAAAGCCCTTCTCTCTTGCTTCTTACTGGGCCACAGTGCTTTATTACTGGGCTTAACATTTCATTTATTATACTTTCTATTTTTGGCTGCATTGTAAAATATTTTTATCATCACATTACATGAGGGGAGCTAGGTGAGAAGTAGAGTGTCACACTAGTTTTATTGAAAACTGGATATCTTAAATGGTTTTGTTAAAAAAAAACAATCTTAAGGTTTAATCTCCATGCCCCATAAACTTTTGGTTGGTGAGCCTATGTTGTAATATTGGCTAGAGCCGTCTATTGAATAGTTTTTAGTTATATTTTTTTTTATAAATATGTCTAAAAGGTTTAATATAAACAGGTCTGTCTACTTATCAAGAATTAGAAGTACTTAGGAAATTTGAACAAGATAGAGCTTGAAACTACTACCCAAATCCTGAGTATTTGATTTGAATAATCGTGAAATGAAAACATATCCAAAGTACTTAATACCAGTCATTCATAATTTGATAATAGATACGTAATAATGATGAGATAACCTTTCAGTTTCTTCTTTTTTTTAAAGACAAAAGTCATATAGTAAATGGTAAAATATCAATAAATTAAGTATTTTGACTCTTTGTAAGAAAAATAAATAAAAGATTTGACTCACTTTTCAAAGTTTTAATTCCTACTTTTTATTAATTAGATTGGACTGGTTGGTTAATCACATTGTAAACGCCTGCTCTTTCTTTCTTTCACCAATTGGTCTCTCAAAGTCCATGCTCGTGGCCTAATCTCTCTTCTTCGTCTCAGGGACCATCGAAATAAAAAGTGAAGATGGCGACGATGGAGAGTTTGATAGGAATGGTTAACAGGATACAAAGAGCATGCACTGCACTCGGCGATTATGGCGGCGGAAACAACGCTCTCTCTTCTCTCTGGGAAGCTCTTCCTTCCGTCGCCGTCGTCGGTGGCCAGGTTCACGTCTCATCGGATGTATTTAACTCGACTTATGTTTTTTCTCTTGCATCTTTAACGTTGTTTTATGTTATGAATGTAGAGTTCTGGAAAGTCTTCTGTCCTAGAGAGCATTGTCGGAAGAGATTTTCTCCCTAGAGGATCTGGTTTGTATTACTTAACCTAAAAACTTTTGATTGGTATAGTTAAGACCGGCCTTGGACATTGCTAGGTCAAACATCGTCATTGACTCCTAATATTTTAAGAACATACTCTATATCAAATCTTAAATTGTTAAAATAATAATTTATTATACTAAATTGTTTATGATCCCAAAATTTTAGGACTAGACTTTAATATACGTAGTAAACAAATGGTTAAGAGGTTAAGAGATAACTTGTTCCGCAGGTATTGTTACGAGGAGGCCTTTGGTGTTACAGCTACATAGGACTGAGCATGGAACAGGGGAATACGCAGAGTTTCTCCATCTTACCAATAAGAGATTCACCAACTTCTGTATGTAAAGGAATGAATGTGTTATGTGTGTTTGTGTTTAGCTGTAGTGAATCCATCATGTTAGTTAATATTGAGAACTATGTTGTGTCGCAGCCTTGGTTCGCAAGGAGATTCAGGATGAAACTGATAGAATCACTGGGAAGAGCAAACAGATTTCTCCAGTTCCTATTCACCTTAGTATCTTCTCTCCCAATGGTTGGTTTATTTATTATCGCAATTCCTATGAAGTGTTCTTGTTTTTGAGATGTTTTTTGATCCATCTAACACTCAGTTTTCTTGTTGTGTTCTTTTGAAAAACAGTTGTGGATCTTACTCTCATTGACTTACCTGGTTTGACTAAAGTTGCTGTTGGTATGTTTTTTTCTAATTTGTCTCTGCTTCTTTTGTTTATGTAATTATTTGTTAACATTGTGTTTTTTTTTTCTGTTTCCAGAAGGACAGCCAGAAACTATTGCTGAAGATATTGAATCCATGGTTCGCTCATACGTGGCAAAGGTGAGTGTTGCTACTAGTTCTTACACTCTTCTTGGCTTAGTGATTCTGTTAAATAAATATACTCTAGTCACTCTTGTTGTAGTTTGATAATTTTGATTATGTTACTTTATGTTTCTTTTTTTTTCTTTACTTATGTTTCTTTTTCAACAGCCTAACTGTCTTATACTAGCAATATCTCCTGCTAACCAAGACATAGCCACATCAGATGCCATCAAGCTCGCCAAAGAAGTGGATCCAACAGGTTTGTTTTTTGTTGTGTGTTATGTTTTTCTCTAAAAAAATATTATTATAGTTTTCTTAATTACTATCTCATTGTCTTAGGTGATAGAACGTTTGGAGTTTTGACAAAGTTAGACTTGATGGACAAGGGAACTAATGCACTGGATGTAAGCGTCTCCCGACAAGCCTTTATCTTTCTATGTTTTCTTGTGTCTTACCTTGTAACTATGATATTGACACCATAGTGAATATTTTCATAAGGTTATCGAAGGAAGATCATACAGGATGCAATACCCTTGGGTTGGGATAGTAAACCGTTCACAAGCAGATATTAACAAGAATGTTGATATGATGGTTGCAAGAAGGAAAGAGCGGGAATACTTTGAAACTAGTCCTGACTATGGTCACTTAGCTAATAAAATGGGTTCAGAATACCTTGCCAAGATGCTTTCTAAGGTTCTTACTCAATCAAAAACCCTTATACGAAACGAGCTTTTAGTTATGATGTTCTTTGTGTTTTTTTTTTCTTCCAGCTATTGGAATCTGTTATAAGGGCACGTATTCCAAACATCATAGCCTTGATAAACAGAAGCATCCAGGAACTAGAAAGAGAGCTAGACCAATTGGGTAGGCCTATCGCCATTGATGCTGGAGTGAGTACATATATTTCCATGAACATCTTCCCCTATAGATAGTTTATCTTTGTAACAAATGCTATGTGCCACTCTCAGGCTAAACTATACACTATCTTGGGAATGTGTCGTGCATTTGAAAAGATATTCAAAGAACATTTAGATGGCGGGTAACAACACTAATTGAACATCCTCTTGATTTTTCACCTGACTTTCTTGTAACGGTGGGTTTAACAACTCTTACTAAACTTTTGATCGATAATGAATCTTAGGCGTCCTGGAGGTTCACGTATATATGGAGTCTTTGACTACCAACTTCCTGGAGCCATTAGAAAGCTTCCTTTTGATCGTCATCTTTCGTTGGAAAATGTTAAGAGGGTTGTCTCACAATCTGATGGCTATCAACCTCATTTGGTAGCTCCAGAATTGGGTTATCGTCGTCTCATTGATGGATCCCTACATCTTTTTAAAGGTCCAGCTGAAGCTTCTGTGAATGCTGTACGTTCCTTCATATCTCCTAATTATTTTTTGTAATAATTAAAATCTTTATCAAATCGTATATAGTCCCCAATATTTTATTACCGCCTCTGAATAATATCTAATATATAATAAGATCGTAATGATTTATGAGTGTAACAGGTCCACAGTGTCTTAAAAGAGCTTGTACGCAAATCAATAGCAGAAACTGAGGTGAGTTTGGTTGTTTTATTAATATATTATTAAATGTAATAATTGTATTGATTAATGATGATAAACAATATAGGAGCTTAAACGTTTTCCTTCACTACAAACTGAGCTAGCTGCAGCAGCAAACTCATCTCTAGAGAAGTTCCGTGGAGAAAGCATGGAGTCGGTTCTTAGATTAGTCGACATGGAAGCTTCATATCTAACTGTCGATTTCTTTCGTAACCTTCATGTCATGGACACACAAGGAAGCCAAACCACACCTCTTTCTTCACCAACGACAATAGAACAAAACGGTGAAAGACATTTCAGAAAGATAGCTTCAGATGTAGCTGGTTACATAAGAATGGTTGCAGATACGCTTGTTAACGCCATTCCTAAGGCTGTTGTTCATTGCCAAGTCAGACAGGCTAAACTCGCTTTGCTCAATTACTTCTACACACAGATCAGTCAGAGTCAGGTGTGTGTCTTACTCTGGTTAATTCAGTTCGGTTTTGGTTTGGTTCGGTTAGAATTTGAAGAGTGGATCATGTTTTTCTCGCAGGGGAGACATTTGGGGCAGTTGCTAGATGAGAACCCTGCATTGATGGAGAGGAGGCTACAATGTGCAAAAAGGCTCGAGCTATACAAGAAGGCTAGAGATGAGATTGATGCAGCGGTTTGGTTTGGATGATGAAGCTAAGTGTCCATCTGACAGTATTGTCTGATTAATGGTTTAATTTGTTTAGATAAGATACATAACCATTTAAGGTTTTATACAAGGAAGAACTATCAACATGATTCGTTGCCTTGCCTCCAAAGTTATTTAGTATATTATAGCTATCACTTCGATTGTGGACTGGTAATACATAAACTCTTTATTAGAAGGCATCTTATCGTCAATGAGGGAATCTGATTCATGAGGTTTGCTTCAGAAATACGCAAGCGGAGCACGGTCTAGACCTGATGCCACAGATCGTCCTTGATTTGTGTTGTTTGATGTGATAAATTTGTGAGATTAATGGTCACAGACCATCCAATAATATATGCTTCTGTTTTGAGGCAACACTTTTAAATTTATACTAGGACTTGACCCGCCCGGGCGGGTATTTATTTTTATTTTATTTATATTAAATGATGAATTTGTAATATTTACACATAAATCCAGATTGAAAATTATTTTTTGCAGTTATAATAAAAATTAAAATTAAAAGCTTAATAAAATATTCTGATAAAAATTTAAATTTCTTAATTAAAATAATATAGAGGGGGTCATAATTTTTTCCAATTCCAAAATCTTAACATCCCAAATAAAATAAATTTATAAATACATAAAATATATAAACATATTTGGAAATATAATTTCTACTAAAATAAATTTGTTATAAAATAATTTATCGCTGTTGTTGTTTATTTCTAGAGCTTAATCCGTGACTGTTTAATTCTTTCATGTTAATTTTTTTTCTTTGTACTAATGGTATTATATATATATATATATATATGAGATTAGTACACGATTGTTATATTAGTATACATGTCAAAAGCGAAATGTTATGTTAATACACGATTGCAAATCATGTATAGTATTTATAGCATGTAGTTGCAGAATCACACGTAAGTGATGACACAATAATTTTCCTATTATACCATATGTGATTTTTTTATTATCATTAAATGTGGTAAATTTAGAATTAGGAAATATATTTATTAAACTGAAAAGATAGCATTAATAAAACTATAGATAATTTTGAAATTGATTTAATAAAGAAGGAAAATTAAATTTTATATTAGGACAACACATTAATTTAACGAAAAAGACAAACATTAAAATAGATAATTTAGTTTATCATAGGACAACAAATTAATTCAACTGAAAAAGACAAACATTAAAATAGAAAACTTAATTTAATTTTCAGTGGCATAAGAATGTAAATAATTAAAAAACTTAGAAGTATTTTCTAAATGTTTTTCTATTTTAATAATATAGATATTTATTAGTTGGGCCCAAATATGAATAGACTTGGTCTGATCGTGTTAGCCATTGGTCATATCCCATAACGCTAAATAATTGAACAAATCGTTTTATGTGCAGAGAAGTAGAGAACATAAGATTTCTTATTTACTTTAATCGTGTTAACTAAAAGTGTTAGCTATTGGTCATATGACTAATATCCCATAACGCTACTTACTTTGTTGTCAAGGTAGTAAGTGGGAAAATAAACTACGTAAAATGTGCTGAGGGAGGGTTTCTTATTTATATTTTTGCGGATGGTTTGTTGCACCAGATTTTTATTATTAAAAAATTATAAACGAGCTTAATAAACTAATTATATAAGCTATAAACCTAGTACATAGCCATTATTTAAATAAATATGGACTCGACTATAATATAGTGTAAACCCATTTGATATTATTATATTTGATAATTACCTAAGTCGAATTCTAGAAGTATTCGATCGAAGCTGACGAATTTTTATAGTACAGCTTGGCGATTAGTAAGTAGTACGTACATGAAAACTACACATCATATTAGATCGTCACCGTTCAATCCAAAGGTTATATCAAGATACAAGACCGTCTATTTCACCATGATAAACCCTATATATACACACACTAAACAGAGAGCTATGCCAACATCTTCTCGGGGAAAACTTCAACTTTTCTCAAGAATGTTTGCAGAATCTTTAATTAGTCTCTCTCAGTTCATTACCAAATCCTTCATCATCGTCTCCCTCTCCGTCTTCTCTCTCCGTCTCTTCCTTAGACTCGCTTCCTTCCTCGTGACCCGTCCCTGGCGCCGTTACCGTACATTCACCATTCGCCACCGCCGGAGATGGAGGAAGATAACGGTGGAACCGTACTGTTCTATTTGTCTCCAAGATGCGTCGGAGGGAGAGAAGATGAGGCGATTAGCGGCGTGCGGACACTGTTTCCACGCCGAGTGCATCGATCCATGGCTGGAGGAACGGTCGACGTGTCCTGAGTGCAGAGCTCAGATTCCGCCGGTGCCGCCGGAGTATCCTTTAATTGCTTTAGTTGTTCCTCCCGGCGTGATCGAGTTGTTTACCAAGTAACTTTAACTTCCCACAACTTTATTAACTAAGACTTAAAGTGAGTTTGTAATAAGATTAGAGCATGATTATCCCGGAGTTCTTAGATTTGGAGTTCTTAGCGGAAGTTAAAAAACTGTTTCTTAATTTTTAACTAAAAAAACTAAGAACTGGTTTTTAAATAAAGATTTTAAAAATCAGTTCTTAACTTTTTTATTTAAAAGTTAAGAAACAGTTTCTTAACTTCCACTAAGAACTCCATCCTAAGAATTTCGGATTAATCATGATGACGTGGTTGCATAATCATAATCAGTGCATTCTTTGTTGTCGAACTCAGAAAAAAAGGCAAAAGTTTTTTTGGAATTTTTACCAATACTATATTGGTTGGCCATAATACAAAAATTGCATATGAAACAATAATTTTAAAAGAATTTGAGATTGCTTAGGTTTAGTCTAACGTTGTCATGTTAAATTATTTGGAATAGTTTGACCCAGAAAATCATTTAGAATATAGTAACTGTTTATAAGTATTTAATATTCTTACGTCAGGAATGTGTTTTATTTTAATTCTTAAAAACTAGATTTTGACCCGCGCTTCAAAAGCGCGGGGTTTTTTGGATTATATAAATAATTGATATGAATTACTATCTTGGAATTGTACAATATTATGTTACAAATTATGTATGATATCAAAACAGAGAATTTGTTAAAATATATAATTTATGAATTACCTTATTTGAAAATTTGTATGTTCATATTTATGTAACACATTATTAGATATGATACAGTAATTTTATGGAGATCAAAGAAATTCAACTGAAATTAACCGGGAAATATAAGTTTTGTTTGGGTTAAGGTCTAAGGAAAATTACCTATATATTGGATATTTTTTTGGACCCACGGGTCTCTGTTCGGGTTTGGATCCTGCCTAAGACCCAGTCATATTTAGTGTACTTGCGGGATGTAGACCATGATCCGAATGCACAGTTTTTTGTATTATAGACAAAGTTTGATGTGAATTAGTATTTTGGGATTGTTGTACATTACTATGTTACAAAATCGTATTATTTCGATGAAGAGAATCCGTTTAAAATTATATATGAATTTGTATTTTGAGATTGTTGTATAATATTATGTTACAAAGTTTGATATGAATTAGTATTTTGAGTTTTCATTTATACTGTAAAGTTTAAGGTAAAATTTCAGATTTTTTAAAATAATATTTCCGGGTATTCAGCTAAAAGTTTAAGTACTTTCGGTTTCTCAGGAAGTATTTCAGATCTTTTTCGGGTACTTGAATATATTTTGGGTATTTGTTGGATTTTCAAATATTTTTCAAGTTTTAGATAAATTTTTCTGGTTTTCGGTTACTTCTAATCTTTTTCAGAACTTAAAATTTGAACCTTCATAGACCTGCTACATATTTAAATATTATATGTATTTTACATGTATTTGAATTATGATTCCAAACCGATCTGAACATGAAAGGAACCTACCTAAACCCAAATCAAAAATAAAATCAAAAAACTATTTGGGTGCAAATGTTTAGGACCCAAAGAACCAGAATAGAAATGAACCGATCCAAATACCCGAATACCCAAACCTACTCTCATTATATTTTGTGTATTTTATAAGAATTATAATTTTTAAATTTATATGGTTTAAGATTTACTTGGTAGATTTTTTTAACTAATTCAATAGAACATATTTGTAAGATTTTTAATAGTTTTAATCTTTCTTAATATTTTTATTGTAATAACATTTTATAAAATAAGTTGATAATACATATTATTTTTAACATATGATTTGCAAAAATGTTTTTATCAAAATTGATTTTGTAAATAATTGAAATTATATAATGTAAGATGTCATAATATAATATATTTATTGATATTATTAATAGATCTACAGAATATAAAATGTTACTTTAGCTTAAATATGATTGTGATCTTAATGATATTAATATCCCACACACACCATAATGATTGCAATCCCACGATATTAGGGGGTTTTCTTTAATTATGGTAACACAAAAGGATATATAGGTGGTTAGAGTTATTAGTTGTGTATAATTAAAATAATTAATTGTAGGACCAGAAAAAAATTAAGTCTAGTGAAAGGGTGCAACAACTTTGTATAAGTAGATTTTTTAAGAATGCTTCTCTTTTAATAGTATAGATATTAGGGTACGCATGTTTCCACACTCGTAATTTTGTTTTTGAGTCAATAAATAATATTAGTATTTAGTTGAAGAAACAGCAACATCAGTGATGGTCTCTAATATTTTGGGGGTATATCTATACTATTAAAGCAGAATCCCTCATAGGATTCTGTCCTTAATTTTTAGAGATAATTACATTGGAATGCCACTCCTTTATTTTAGTTAACAATTTTAATTATTTATTTACATAAATGTTTACCATATTTTGTGGAGATTATAATCTTTTGGAAAATGCAATAGTAATATAACAATAAATTTCAAACGTGATAGATTCATATAATAATATTCATGATTCAGTGTAGTTTCCAAAATTATTTGATAATTAATTTGGACCATGAAACAAGAAAACGTCTTAGGTCCTTCCACTTTTGTTTAATCAGGTTAACAAAATATGCCACATGTAATTGACTCAAAAATTAAACGTAATTATGTAAATGGAAATAAAATTTGTATCTTTTTTCAAAACAAAACTTTGTATCTACTGTTTCTATTATCGTGACAAAAAAACAACTGTTTCTATTTACAATAGATTAGCTATTTAAATTAAAATAGATTAGCTATTTAAATTAGATTAGCTATTTAAATTAAAATTAAAATTTAAAGCATTAGAACTAAACTTATCAATAAAACATATAGTATTCAGAAAAATATAAAATATGTTAATTGGACCTAATATATATTGAACTTACAATGAATATTTCATTAAAACTAAAATATAGCAAGTTATTGGTATATTATCATGCATTATATCACGGGATAAAACATAAAGTATAACTCTAATTTCTATCTAGAAATTAAAATCGAGAAGATAAAATTCTATAACTATATAATACTCAAAATTACATTTATAATAACTCATTTTCAAAGAAATTTTTTTATATTTGATTTTTATTTTGTGCATGTTGTAAGTAAGAACATAAAAATAAGTACACAAATATTAACATTAAATAAGTCTATATTACAGTTTTATCAAATATAATATTTTACAATTATAAAACAATCCCACGATTTTAAAGCATAATCCCTAATAGGATTAGATCCTAATGTTTTTGAGTTATTTATTGGTGTGAGTATTAATTTCTGTTATTAAAAACAGGTATTTATTTCTCTGTATTTAAAGTGGCCCATTGTATTTATATATTTTTAAATTGTATTGATTTTGTTTACAATATATAAATACATGTAGCTATATAATGACTTCTATTTATATTATTATATACATTTTTGTATTTAATTACATTTTAATGTGCCTATTATTTTTTTCCAATATATTTTTTCTTTCTAAATGATTGTAACAATATATCATGTCTCATTATATTATTATTATTTTTATCAAAAACAACAAAACAATATGACAATCAAATATTTTAATTATATCATTGTTTATTGTTAAACTATTTTTGATAATAGCATTTGTTGTTGAAAATACTTATTATAAAATAACAAAATGGTCTGCACTCTTGCGTTTATGTGACGTTAGTGGAACCTAATACAAATAAAACTAATGTCAACATATACCAAACGCATCATAGTTTCTTCATGTAAATATAAAATAGTAACAATGATTTTCAAATAATAACATAGAAAAAGATAAAAAAAATTACAAAAGATATAATCCTGTGTTTTTCAAAGCGCAGGTTAAAATCTAGTGTTATCATTATTAGAAGTAGGCTAGCACATCTTTACTAATATATACTCGTAGCTACACTACTACCATTAACAGAAAACATACGGAAAGATACATCCTTTATATAGTGAAAAGATGGATCACGTTTTTTTTTGTCACGAAGATGGATCACGTAAAATCAGCAGAAAGATACATATTACAATGAAGCATGTATACCTATATTGATTATATATAAATAAGTATAGATTTATACATATATTTGTATAACCAAGTACTATTTATGTTGTTGGGACAAGAACGATCCGAACATATTGCGTGTTAAAAAAAGTAGATCATCACAATGGTTCTTCGCAATCAGAAGTATTTGCATTGTTTTGTTACTACTATTGATTACATGTGGAGCTGTCTGCAGATTTAGATTATGGATTAGCTCTCAACGCTAGGGACAATTGCCATTGGCGTTTACGAGGTGATGTTTTCGGGTTTTGCAATGAATAATTTGGCCTTGATGTTTCATGAAGAATTTAAATTTTAAAGATTATGTATGTATGAAAAAAAAAACTTATCTCATTCCATATTTTTGTTGATGTTTTTAGTTTTCCGGAATAAATCATTTAAAACTCATGGTATCAAAAAAAGAGAGTATTAAATCAATTTGGTTGTCTCCTTCATTTCGACGATTACGTTTGCGATTTTATGGAGTTTGTAGATAGATTTCTAAAATCTGAAAAAAGTAGCTTGGATAGTTTCAAGTTGATTTATCATCATGTAGCCCGTGATATTTTTTGGAGTCTTGGATGGAACTTGGTTAGGCATAGAGTTTGTTATCTTGATTTTAAGCCTCTAAGGTTAAGTCGGATGAGAGTGAACTACTTGACCGGAGAGGAGAATATGCACTCAGAGACAGTTCTGATGCTCATGTAATCGTAAAACCCAAACCATTCTCTATATTTTTTGTTGTGATGATTATTTATTAAGTAATATATTCGCTCATTGTAAAATTTATTTATCTCACCGAAGCGTATCATGATGCAAAAGACAATATAAAGTGTTTGGATTTCCACTGGCATCCACGACGACGATGGTAGCTTCTTGCAGTGTAGAGATGGCAAAACTCACTCGTGACTCTCAAATGGGCAAGTGACAATCTCATTAAACCCCATCTATTGTCTTTAAACTGATCTGGTTGACTGATTAAATGTTTTTGTTTGAGTTCTTTTTGCGCATGTCGATTCCAAAGACTAGTAAAACGTATATTTATTTTTAATTAAACAACATTGTTTTAAACGATGATGTCCCATATGTTTAGTCAGCCGGTTGATTATGATCAACATACATTTAAGCATGATTTTCAAAGTTAATTTTTTTTTTGAATTTATGTTCCATTCATGATATAATACGCATTGTTACATAGTCGTGAAAAAATATGACAGATAAAGTTCAGTTTAAAATAAATCTTTTTGTCTTTATGGACGTTCACACTTCACATAGACTTGACAAACTCAAGCACCTTCTCTTGGAAAATCCTTTATGATGAAGTAGAAGCCATGATGATGAATCAAACCATAATGGAAAGAGAGATCTGGCTTTGTACACATGGAGCTATTTGGATAACACAATAGAATCCACCGATACCGAATTACGCAATGCCTTGGAGTCTTTGTGCTATTAAGATTGATAGTTACTGGAGAGATATAGACAAGAATTACCTAGATATGATTCTGAGAATGCTCCTTCACAACTGTGTCTTGAAATTAATGGTCAGAAACCCATCTAATTTCTTATCTTTTTCTTTTTTTCATCTGAATATTTCATTCACCATAAATGTTAAACATACAACCAACATCTTTTTACAAAGAGGCCAATTTCAAAGCTACTACTTAATCCAAGTCTACAAATCAGTCAAGCTAACACTTCCAAACCCTAGTATACCAAAAATAATTCTTTAGGGTACCAATTACAAGTTAAAGAGAGGCCAAACGTTTCTCATTTTCAAAGACATCCTGCAACCAAAAAGGATAACCTGCTGAAACATAGGACTGAGTTCTTCCTCTTAACACTCTGATTTTCTCTTCTTTAGACATCCTCACCATTCATTCTTCCTCAGCCTAAACAAGATATCAGCTCCCATCGCTTTGAAAGATGGTCATGCTTTTGGTCTTATCTATATGCCTCTTTTTGTGGCAAGCACTTGACCTGTTTGTTTAAATTTATAACTATTAGCTGGGCCCAGATTTGAATAGACTTGGCCTGATTCTACTAGCTTGAGCTAGTCATATTTCATAACCCACCTCCCTGAAAACGTTCTATGTGCAGAAAAAGACTTTAGTTTGTTACTTTGCTTTGGAGGTAGTAATTTTGTACAAAGTAGGAAAATAGACTACGTTAAATACTTAAATGTGTTAGTGGGTTTCTTATTTATATTATTTTTGAGGAGGGGTTTGTTGCACCAGATTTTTATTATTAAATACTAGAAAACTAGTTATGTAAATTAGTATATTATTAACCAAAACGCTTTGGCATATTGATAAAAGACTCACGGCTGTAAATACCGTCTTGGGTTTGAGTTTTTTTTGTTTTGACCATCCGAACTTTTTTAAATGGCAAAAATATGCGAAATAAAATGGACTTCGTAGAATTAGTATTTGGACTTTAAAAAAATTTGAAATCCTCACGGTTATAAAAGAAATAATATATTAATTAATCTAAGCTAACCGCAGCTTCACTCGACGAAAAAAAATGAAGCAAAGGCCATCTGCAGTGGTAAAACTCATAACAAGTTTCTCATAAACAAACAATTAAAAGAAAATAAAAAAGCAAAATAGGGAGGAAAGAGAAGCTGAAACATTTCTCCAAGAAGCGTTTGTCCAATACAGTTTTGCCACTTTTGAAGTATTGATTGGTTTCAAATTTTTAATATTTATTGAGAAACCAAGAGAGTTTCACCGCTGCACATGCCCCAAACTTCTCTCTCGTATAGCCATCACAAAATCGGCAAATTTTATAGTACAATTTGGGTTAAAACATTATTAATGTATTATTTTATTTTTTCTTTTAAAATTGAATAATTCTATAGTGTAGTTAAGTTTCACTCCAACTCTGCTTTATATTGGTGTGAAAATAGAATAATTAGTAAAAACAAAATCATTACATTATTCTTAGAGTAGTCCTAGTAGAATTAAAAAAAAAAATATTTCATTTAAAATTCTATTTTGAGTAAAAATAAAGTAAATTTGGAAATGCTTCTACGTGCATGAGAAATACACAGCAGATTAGATATTCACCGTTAGTTAAGTCCAAGATTTTAAATCGAGACCGTCCATTTAATCATAAAACCTCTTATATACATGTCTACACAACCATAGCTTCGTTTTGTGCCAAAATCTTCAGTAACGTTTTCTCAGGAATGTTTGCTGAATCTGTGATTAGTTTCTCTCAGTTGATCGCTAAAACCGTCATTATCGTCTCCCTCTCCCTCTTCTCTATTCGTCTCTTCCTAAGACTCGCTTCCTTCCTCGTGAGTCGCCCTTGGCGACGCTACCGTACATTCACCGTTCGCCACCGCCGGAGATGGTGGAAGAAGACGGCGCAACCGTACTGTCCCATTTGTCTCCAAGACGCGGCGGAGGGAGAGAAGATGAGGCGGTTAACGGCGTGCGGCCACTGTTTCCACGTCGAGTGCATCGATCCTTGGCTGGAGAAACAGTCCACGTGTCCTCAGTGCAGAGCTCAGATCCCGCCAAGGCCGCCGGAGTATCCTCTGGTTGCATTATTTGTCTCTCCCGGCGTGATAGAGTTGTTCACCAAGGAACTTTAGCTCTTTCGCTATCATTATACTTTATAATTAACTAAGACTTAAACTAAGTTTAAATACAGAAGTACGTGATTACGTAATCTGTAACCAATGTAATCTCTGTACGTACTTGTCGCATTCATAAAAGAAAAAAACAAAAGTTCTTTCGAATTTGGACCATATATTATCGGTTGGCGACAAAACTAAAATAGCATATGAAACAAGAATTTAAAGTGCTGGGACAAACAAAAATATACAGTTTCTTTTTAATAAGATTTGTTTCCTATTTTCTTGGACCTACTGCTCTAACTCTTCCGAATTCATTAGAACTCAAAAAACAGCTTATTTGCAAACATATAAACCAACACCAATTCTTTTGAATTATCGGTCTTATGTATAACTTGAATTATTCAAAATAATAAATCTTGAGCGTACTTTAGAGCCTAAAATTAGTCATAATAACCTAACCTTAACTTTAAGGTAAACTCTAAAACTACTTCCAAATTTTAACTTCAAATGTCCACATCTTCAAACTATGCTATCATACATCACGTATAAACACCACATCAATTAAACAACGGCACATTCAATCACACTATTTCGCAACGGACGCTACAAGCACACAATTTAAGCTTTCTTTCTCAAAGGTCCATTTTATTCATAAGACAATGTTCTCCTACGCAACAATTAAACATAAATGTTTATTTTAAATTTCCACAATCATATAAGGCAATTGTTTTCCTTCTTTTTATGGAAATTTTTTTCTTTATAAAAATTGAATTATATTTACATAAAACATCATTTTATTTTTAAACAAACCTCGTTTTTTTTTCATACTCAACTAACACTCGCACATTATAGTAGTATACACGTTTCTTTTTAACAATTTTATAGCTCAGTTTCATGTATCACCTTTTATATCATTTTATGTACTATTTCACAAACTTATAAAGAAACATTTCAGACAACTGCATCTTCAAAAACTTCTAAGTTTATATCTTAATATATATATATACATGTTTTGCAACCCCAGTATTTGCTTTAGAATCGCCAAGTGATTAAGGGGGATGTATTGAACTGTGAATTTTAAAGTGTTTTAGAATTGTTTTAAAATCCACTGTTATTCAACTAATGATTTTTATTTTTTCTTTCAAATCGTGTGTTATTGAATATGACATTTATATAAAGTCACCACAAATCATTTGCAATTCAGTGTTATTCAATTAACAATTTATAAAAACTAAATCAAATCCACTGTTATTGAAAGACAAACAATTTTGAAAAGAAAAAACTACTAAAAAGATTTGAGACAAATTCTATCATCAATTCCAGTGAAAACTAACGTAATACAAATCACAGCTCTATACCTGTTATTTGGAAATACCCAAAATCAAATATAAATAATCGGCAAAAGAAAAACGATGATCCATACGCCTCCACCACCGACTCTCCAAAACCAGTATCTACACCAGAATATTTCCCTCTCTACACGTCTCTGTTGACTTGAATCTCTACGACGTCTCCGCACTTCTTTCACGAGTACAAAAGTGACGATGAAGCTACTGCCGTTCGTTGATTCCTCACCATGATTCTCGAAACACATTGATTTAAGTCTCAAAAGCTTGAGTATGAGGAACAATGAGTATTCTGTATATGTGAAAGAAGTGCAGCCGTACATGTTACTCTAGCTCCAAATAATTATATGTGTGATAGCGTTGATTGTTATCATGTATATGTGAAAGAAAGTTGTATATGTTACCCACCGTAAAAATAACAATCATCGATGAGTAAAAGAAAACTGAGGAAGAATGACTATTATTTCTAAAGGAAGAAAATGTCAAACGTACTAACCAAGGGACAAAGGGATATGAGGATATACACTTGAAAGTTCTCTGCTGTTATCTTTAGAGATTGAATATATATCTTGTTGATATCTTTATGGGCTGTTCTTAGACAAATAAATAAATAAATATGATGCGTTTTTTGTTTAGTTAATCAGGGTTAGATAGGTATACAAATATCCTTTATATATAAGATCAGTAACATGGAAACAGAATTTCCTTCAAAAAGAAAAAGAAAAGCATGGAAAGAGAATAACAAAACTGAGGATAGGATACATGCATTAGTCGATTGGTGTTTTATGGATTATTCTATACAAGTGTTTTGTTTTCTGGAAAAAGCATAAACGATTTTGATTGGAAGAAGAAATGATTACTAATCCCTACTTCACGTTAAATAATTGAACAAAATAAATTACTTATATCAAATGATCTAAAGCACTCTAAAATTTAAGAGAAAATCTCATCCAAATCTTTTTTTTTTCTTTTCCTAAATCCTTCCCATATAAACTTAGATTTAGTCCAAATCTCTTCAAACTCTATTTTTCTCAAATCCATTTAAACTTTTAAAATCCACAGTTCAATACACCCCTAAGAATATATACAACCTGAAATTAGGATTTTAATCCCCAAATAATGTTATTATGTAGTCCGGGGAGAAGCATCTACATTTGTGAAGAAATTAATTTGATTTGTTATGGGTATCTAAAAACAATTTTTAGTAAATAAAATTACATGTTTCG
Source organism: Raphanus sativus (assembly GCF_000801105.2). Taxonomy (NCBI): domain Eukaryota; kingdom Viridiplantae; phylum Streptophyta; class Magnoliopsida; order Brassicales; family Brassicaceae; genus Raphanus; species Raphanus sativus. The sequence continues at coordinate 42,711,290 of NC_079514.1, read as the reverse complement.
CTGTATGATAGCAGTATACCATATACTCGTACGTACACTCTAGATAATAGTATAAGTTTTCAAAATTAGCATCCAGTTAATGTATTGTTTCAAAAAAAAAGCATCTAATTAATGTAGTTTTACACTAATATCAACGCAATATCTAATTTAGAATTTGATACCCCAAAATCTACCAAACTTCGTCACCCAATAACGTAAAAGAATGACATTGTTAATTAGTACTCATTAATGTTTTTATTTACAGGTAAACACCTCTGATAATTTTGTTTCCTTTGCCAATCGCCACTTTACGATTTTCTTACCTACCAATTACCATTATCTGACCCACCATGGAATAAAGTTGGCAAATCTCCTACAAGTGGCTTTAGTCTTTCAAATATTGGTTTGGCGAACAATAAACATTTGTATAAGACCAAAGTTGCAATAGTCTAATTAGTAATGTGGGAATCTTTGTACTTTCTTAACATATATAAAATTGGGGAGTTTCTATATAAAACTATACAGACTGATTATATAAATGCTTATAGTCTTAGATGTGTGTTACTTTTTTGTTTTTGGTGTATAATTGTTAAAAGTCTTTGACAATTTTCTTTCACTTACCCTAACTTAGTAGTTTGGACTATGATTTATATATAGCTCTATTGAGAACCTATTACTCTATTTTCTGTTCAAGTGTCATTTTTTGTCGCACCCTTTAGTCATGGTTTAAGCTGACTTCAGATGTAGTCTGTTGAGCAGGAAGAAACGGTGTCAGTATTACTAGAAAACGTCGTCTATTTTTTAATCAGAAAACTAGGTATTATTTCTTCTTTTTGGGTGTAAAAATGTATAAACTTTTATTTTTAAAAATACTGCTTTGAAAAAACCAAGCGCAAAGGAAAAGTCATTTGTTATTATGTACACTTATATGATTCAGATTACTGACCTGTATAATTATTATACCGTTTTGTTAATTAGTATTACATAGTTGTTGATGACATAAAAATGTTTTATGGAAATTTTGTAGGCAGTTCATCGATATCAAACATAAGTTAACTGATGAATATTTATTTTGTTCACTTCTCGGTTGTGTTGTGTTTTGTTTTCTTTTTAGATTTGTATAGAGTAATTTGATTTTGAAACATTTACACTATGAGTCACATTTCATCTTTTTAATTTCACTCTAAGTCACTTTTTACTACTAGGACACTTTCTCTTACATATTCCTTTTTTTTCTAACTAATCTAGTTACGTCTTTTAAAATATTCACCTAACTAAACTTGCCATCAACTTGTAAAGTGACGTATCTCTCTCTCTCTCCCTTCCTTCTTTAATTTCCATTACAGAAATGCAAGGTATGAAGATAGATTCAGAGATTATTAAGTCACTGTAAGCTTCTAACGCTGACCGTTCTAACTCCGCCGTCGAACCTCCGAAGCTCCTAACCGTCGCCATCTTCTTCGTTATCTCCACCTCCGTGGCTCCGCCGTCAACAACGGCAAAACTCTCCGTCGCGAATGTGATAGTCACGATTTCGAACGCAGGTGACCCTAACCACGGCGAGCTTCTTTGCCTGAGCCGCTACACTCGTCGTCATCATCAACAATCGCAGAGAGAAAGCTCAAGCAACAATGGTCAAATCTCCCCTATTTTATCGTTTAGTCCTTGAGTATTTAGGTTAATTTAATTTTGTCCCAAACTTTCTAATGTGCAGATACATCCATATAATTGATCCCCAGACTTCAAAGTATGCAATTTAACCCCTGTTTTGATGGAGAACTTTAGTGTTTCTGCATGTCTGGTCCTTCAGCTTTTGCATCATTTATTTTTGACCCCAAAATTTCTAAATTTGCATTTTTATCCTATGTGATATGAAAAAAACAAACAAATGCTATATATACACCAAAATAAAACCCAAACTATCAAAATGAACTTCACAAAATTCTCAAAAATATATTCACTAAAATCATTAGATATCATAACTTGTGAAATGTACAAATGAACCGATGTACAAGTAACATTTTTCGTGAAATAGTTGTACTTGTGGACAATGTAATTTATATATGTACACATGAATTTCCAAATTTTAATTTTATCTCATGTGATATGCATATTAAATAAACAAGTTCAATATATATTCAATGTAATCTATAGGCATACTAAACAAACAAGCTAGTTTTGAATGTATAAGAAATAGAGATAACACATACATATATGTAAACCAAATATATATTTATATAGAGTAAATATATAGAGTAAATACATGCATATATGGATAACATATTAATATACACAGGTGTACATGTGAGTTGTTGTACATATGGACAATGAAACTTGTGTGTACATTCGGATGCCATTTAAATGTACAACCATGACTGTGTGTACATTATATTATATATGATTACACCAAATTTTATTTGTTAAGTTTTTTATTTTTTTTCCATAATCATGATTATGAGTGCTATGTAAATTTAGAAAATAATCTTTGCAATTTTCTTAAAAAATGTTCACCTTATATGCTATCTATGTGCACATTAAAATTATGTTAATCATGCGTACACCAAATATTTTAATTTTATCTCATCTGATATGCATATTAAATAAACAAGTTCAATATATATTCAATGTAATCTATAGGCATACTAAACAAATAAGCTAGTTTTGAATGTATACGAATATATATATATATACCAAATATATACTTATATAGAGTAAATACATACATATATGGATAACATATTAATATACACCGGTGTAATGTGAGTTGTTGTACATATGGACAACGAGACTTGTTGAGTTGTTGTACATATGGACAACGCGACTTGTGTGTACATTCGGATGACATTTAAATGTACAACCATGATCGTGTGTACAGTATATTATACATGCTTACACCAAATTTTATTTGTTAAGTTTTTTATTTTTCTCCATAATCATGATTATGAGTGCTATGTACATTTGGAAAATAATCTTTACAATTTTCTTAAAAAAATGTTCACCTTATCTGCTATTCATGTGTACATTAAAATTATGTTAATCATGCGTACACCGAATTTTATTTGTTAACTTTTTATGTTTTGCATAATCATTAATCATTGGTCTAAGAATTTATCATGTGTAAATATGAGCTTTGCACAAATTAAATAGTGTAGATGTTGATTTTTATAATGTGGCTACTGAAAAATTTGTGTATATAAATTCATGTACAAATAAGTTTACAAAATTCTCATACTATAGCTATTATTTAACGATAATAATGTTTTCTTTGGTTTTTTTGCTTTTCATTTTAAATTAGATTGCATTTGCATACTAAGCGGCATAAAGTAGAGATTAAATTATGGGACCAAATTGAAAAGCAACTGTGCAAATCTGGAAGTTTTAGGTCTAAATTGTTAACTGTCGAAAGCTAAGGGACCAGTTGTGTAAATATAAAACACTTGGTTTGGGAATGTATCCCTTCGATGCGATAGATCGGATCGAGCTCCGATTTGATTCGCCGACGCTTGCAGAGGAGGAGAGGTCGCAGAAGAAGGCACGACGGAGCCTGACGAACCACGGCTTGAAGACGCGGAGGAAAACGAGACGTGAGGGCGCAAAGACTGACCAGCTGGTGATGATGAATTGCAGACTGGTCGCAGAGGAGGAGCTCGGAAACGGACAGAGAGGATATCAGCTCACCGTCGTCTGTCGCGATTGAAAAATGCCCGCTTGTGAAGGAGACAACGGCTGGTTGGTCGGAGGTGGCGCTTGCGGCGGAGATGGTCGTGTACCAGTGCTCCGATAACACCTCACTTCTTTTGCGGTGACATCTTCTTCTCCGTCAGCCTCTGCCGTTAAAACGTCAACTGCCGGAATCATTCGTTGCTCTCTCCAATGGAAAATCTCTGTTTTTTACCGAAACAAATGAAAAAAAAATTTTCAATCCAGAATTTTTTTTTTGACGTGCCTCATGTAATTAAAAACCCCAAATAATAAATAATCCAAATCCCCAAACGAGACAATTTTCAAAATTCAAATCTCCTAACCAGCCCAACCAGAAAGAAATGGCTAATTACCTAGATACCCATCTTTAGTTTAGCTTTTTAGAGGACAAACATGTCTTCAACCATTAGAAAGTACCTCAGTAGCACATTGTGACCTGCAGTGTAATAAAAACACAGAATGTGACCTGCAATGAAAAAAACTCTTTGATTTTGGTTCAATTAGTTTGGAGATAAAACGTAGTTCTTAAATGTTTTTGGTACATACCACAACCACTTAATAATATTAGGATGAACTTCATAAATGCGAGTGCCAAACTGCCAGTGATGTATCAGTATTTCTATGACAATAATGTCAATAACTTATCATTCACGGATGCAACATGCATGTTTTCACGTGCCATTATATTCAGTGGCGGAGCCAGCATCATCTCTCATAGGGATCAGTTATTAAAATAGATATGTAGTATTACTGAAAAAAAAATTAACATGGGTGAAAGTTAAGGTTTGAACCGGTGTCATGGAGGTCAAACTAAAGGATTTTGCCAAATGTTCCAGCCAATATAGATTGAAAACACAAACTAAACTCATTTATTTGTAGAAGCCATGTGTGTCAACTGACCCTCCTCACAACCACATGGCTCCGCCACTGATTATATTCATACTTACAAATCACAATTTGAACCAGTTGAAAAGAAAATTAGGACACGACTCCATCTACATGCAGCAATACTACATTTTTGCTAAGTATTTGAGATTGTTTCCGTTTTTTTTTTTAATCTGGAAAATATTAGAGTATGTACGTTTTACACACTCACAATTTTGCATCCAAGCCAATCGATAATTAGTTGCAGATTAAGCATCGTCATTATTATATTGTATGCAATAGAATCCTTGTGCGTTAGTCAGTTAAATTCTTGCCATAATAAGGCTAGTTAAAGAGTATATAGCACATAATTAATAATATTTTAGAGGTAACTATAAACAAAAAGTTTTTAAAAACTATTAAAAATCATTAGGAAAAGAGAACACATGGGCACATCTCATCGATAACAATTAAAAAATTTAGTTTCAAAAATAATACACAATGAGCCTCAAGTAAAACTCATATTAGACAAAAAGACTACATTATACTAAACTATAAACTCTAACCATAACTAACTTATACCGTCTCAATATTAAGCCTTAAACTATAATCATTCAATTATAAATTTAAATATATAATATATATGTTATAAACATTATTATCAGTATATTTTAAAATTTTATTTTTAATATATAAATATTATAAATATATTTAACGATTTATATAGTTATAAATATGAATATATTTTTACTTTTACAATTGCAATTTTGGAAAATTTTCCATTTATGTTATTTTCGGATAAAATTATTTAAGTTATGTTTAAAGATATTTCTAAAAATGTGGTAATAATTTTTTATTATAGAATATGACATATTTGAGTATCAACCATTTATTTTTATGATTTATATATATAGGTTAAACTGACACATATTCCATCCGTGTCACTTTTATTGTCACTGTAAAATAATTTTCGTTTTATAATAACTTACTAATAAGTGTTGTTTTCAATACAAAATTTTGTTACTTTATATGTTATATTACATATATCATTTAGTCTATTTTTTTATTGGTTAAAGTGTGATTAAATGTATTAGTAATTATTTTTTTAGTATATAAAATTTTAAATATTTTTTAATAGGTATGCACAAATCCACAATGACAATTAAAATCGAATATGAAATAATTAAATAGGTTTATGTGACCAGTGGTCTTTAATTACGTGACCATTAGCATTTATAAATATTTACGAATATTAGTTTATTACGTGCTTTAATCACTTTGGTAAACGAATATTTTCGAATTTCTTTTTAAACATCCACACTCAAAGTCTTAACATTTACAATCACAAAAAAGGTTGTGCATATCCAGAAATCCATTACTATCAAGAGATGCTGAGTCGATTCTTTACCATTCTTGCATTAGACAATCAATCCCCAGTGTCGGCAATGGCTCAATGTACCGCCCTATCGCTGATAAATCCAAAAATATAGTTAATTAAGACTCATATTGGCTCCCCTAAGAAATCTCATTTTGAAGCAATGTGTTTATTTTCCCCTACTTACATAGAAATCATCATGAACAAGCTATATGGTCTGCGCAAACAAATATTACGAAGTGATGTTTTCGGTTTTTATAGTGAATAATTTTGACTTCCTGTTTCATGTTTAAGTATCTAAATATTATATCTATGTATGAAAAAGAAACTTATCTAATTCCATATTTTTGTTGATGTGTTTTATAACTCATGGTTTCAAACAAAAGAACTGAGTATTATAAACTTCTTTTTTTTTGGTAAAAATGTTAAGATAAAAAAGATAAATTTCTAAAATTTGACAAAAAAATAATAATAAACTTGAATAGATGAGTCGAGTTAATTTTATTATCATGATTATCTAATACCCGTGATAGTTTTTTGGAGTCTTGGATGGAACTTTGGTAAGGCGTAGAGTTTGTTATCTTGATTTTCTGTTTAAAAGTAGGATGATAGTGAATCAATTTGAGTCGTTCAAAAAAAAAGTGAACTAGTTTGTATACCTCAATCAATATATTCATGTGTAACACAGCGGCTATCAAATGGGCCAGTGACGATCTCATTAAAGCCCATCCATAGGCCAATGTCCTGTAAGGCTGGATGAGACCCGAGGATATGACCTTCTTTCGGACAAGTGCTAGGCTCCTAATTGATGACTGAGTTAGAGAAAATGTAGTCGAACTGCAAATCCATTTGACTGGATTTAAAAGTGAGAAAAGGCAAGGAAAATAGAAAATGTGATCTTACAAGTTGTTTCCTCTAAAATCATTCACACACACACATCACACATGTCTAACATTTACACGATCAGAAATCCATTACTATTGAGAGCGGTTGAGTCGATTCTTGACCATTGTTGTATCAGTCAATCAATCCCCAGTGTCGAAAATGGCTCAATGTCTCCCTGATACATCCAAATAAAATTATAGTTATGACTCAATGTCTTCTCTGAGAAATTTCATTTTGAAGCTCAATGTTTGTTTCGTTTTACTTACAGAACAATCATCATGAACACGCCATATGGTCTCCGCGAGAAGGTTTGCTACTGAGAGAACTGTAAGCTGAGGAAAGTAGTTTTGCTCCGACAGTGGAATCGTGTTGGTTATGATCACCTCTTGGAACAGACCGCTCGATAGTCTACTGATTGCAGGAGGGCTGTTTCCATATACCAAGCATCACTATATAAGATTTTCTCTCTCTTTATACTTCCAACACTTGGCAAATATTTCACATGGTATTTACCTGAAAACGGCATGAGTAGTACATGCGTAGACTTCTCTTGCTCCTTCTTGGTGTAACAGAGCTGCACCTTTGCTTATGGTTCCTAATTCGACACAACAACGAGTGTCTTAGCAAAATAATGAATGTTTGTGAGATATATACGCAGCTAGAGACTTGCGTAACTCACCGGCTGTGTCAATCATGTCATCCACCATTATAGCTACTTTCCCTTTAACATCCCCAATTAAGTTCATCACCTACATGAAACGGATTGTTACATGTCAAAGCCAGCCTCGGTTAACACGTGTTTGCCAACCGTTTTTTTTTTACCTCGGCAACATTGTGTCCATGACGTCTTTTGTCAACTATGGCTAAAGGAGCATCGGATAGCTTCTTGGCAAAAGCGCGAGCTCTTGCGACTCCACCAACATCAGGCGAAACAACCACCAAATCATCAGAGGATATGCCTTTGCTTGCCAGGTAATCAAGTATCACAGGCTGTTCATGAATATTAACAACCCCAAAGAAAAATGAACCGTAAGAAAATCCATTTCCACAAAAAGTAATCAATGCTTTATGGGAAGCCTTCTTTACCTGGCCATAAACATGGTCAACTGGAATATCAAAGTAACCCATAGACTGTCCAGAGTGAAGGTCACAAGCAAGAACACGGTCAGCACCAGACTCTGTTATCAGATTAGCCACAAGCTTGGCAGCAATAGATTCACGTCCCTGAGTCTGAAACAATATGCAGAACAGAAGGACCATATTAAAACCTCTGTTAGCTAGTCATCAGCCAGAGACTAATTGGAGCCACAGGAATGAGAACTAAGCTACCAGTATGCCTATAGTTTCCAAAGGCAGATTCTAACAGTTTCACAATAAAGAAAGGACTTGCCTTCCTATCAGCTCGAGCATAGCCAAAGTAAGGAATCACAGCGGTGATGGTTTTGGCAGATGCTCTACGACAGGCATCAATCATAACGAGCAGTTCCATAAGGTTCTCATTGGCAGGTGGACACGTAGGCTGTACAAGAAACACATCGCATCCCCTAACACTCTCTTGAAGCTGAACATAGATCTCCCCATCAGCAAACCGTTTAATCTTGATTTTCCCTAGCTCCAGTCCCAAATAGCATGAAATCTCCTGTAGTACAACAACAACCACCAAGATCCACGATTGAACAAATCTCCAATTCGCAATTCAAGTTGAATCAGCTAATCACACAGCAATTCAAGCGAACCTGAGCCAAGGAAGGATTAGCAGTGCCGGAGAAGATACGGAGCCGCGTAGAGTTCTTGTTAATCGCATCTTCCAACCGCGTCCTCGAGAGAAGAGCGCTCTCGGGAACCGTGTCGCCTGTAAGCAGATACAAATCGTCGGAGTTCCCGCCGTACGAATCCACCGCCTTACACCTCTGTTTCGCCGGAACAAGATTCTCATCAGATGCGAGAGCAAAGACGACTGTACAACTACTGATAGAGAGAGAGAGTGAGAGTGAGAGACTTACAAGAGGAAAACGAACGGAAGTAGGAGGAGGACGATGAATCAGAGGAGAAGATCGCCGGAGATTCGCCGTCGGTAAACTAGGTGAAGATTGAGCGTGGAGAAGATACGCCATTTTGATTTTCGATTTGAGAGATTTTTAGGGTTTTTATTTTTTAGAAAAAGTCTTGTAAACACTAAACAGTGAAGAGCAGTTCCTCTTTTCTACCCGCGAGATACGAAAATGACCTTTGTGTTATTTTTTAACTAACCGGTAACGGCAAAAAAAAAAAAAAACTAACCGTATCGTTATATCTTTTAACCAAACACTCTTGAGACTATAAAGTTTGTTATAATCGGTAAACCTCTGCAGACCCAATGCTCATAATCGGTAAAGCTATGCAGGCCCAATACTCATAATCGGTCGAACCGATTGGAACATAAACAAGCTGCTTCCGAGCACACGAGCAATAGCAACAGGGACCATCTATCAAGCATCATGTGACACAGCTTTCGTTTAAACAATATACCGAATGTTTTGATCAAACTCATAATAAACTTGATAAAGCATTTGATGATGTCAATAAACAATGAAACATTCGACTAAACCAAAATAAAATATATTGTGGAGTGGAGCCAAAATTCAAAAACATGTGGTATGCGTTCTCTCCACTTCTTTATTACCAAACTCAAAAAAACAATTTCACAATATTCTTCGCTTGTGATGTGTGTATCCTCAATAATTCAAGAGCTTGCTTTTATGGAGAATAGAAGGAAGGAGCTGGGAGGAAAGGAAATGGTGCAGCTGAAGCATAAGCCACAGGAGGCTGTGCAGCACGTTTCTTTCTTCTTTGAGTTTTCACTTCACCGGATGCAGAGTTCGGTAGACCAGATTTCGAGAAAGAAGCAGCGTTGAGAAAGCGCATCCACCATCTCCTTGTAATCGCTTGTTTCAGTAGTGGAGAACACGCTCATACCAGGACCAACAACAACTCTAAAGCTGACCTGAATCCACAAAAACTGTATCAAGAGACAGACAACTTAAATCCACAAGTCTGGTAAAATCAACTCAGCAATCTCATTAGGTTTGCCTGAAAAGTAAAAGTAAAAGTAACAAGAGACAGACAACTTAAATCCACAAGTCTGGTAAAATAAACTCAGCAATCTCATTAGGTTTGCCTGAAAAGTAAAAGTAACAAGAGTGTTATTATTATGTTCACAAAAGAAGAAGCAGATGACTTCAAATATATAACACAGAACTGAGATGATAAAGATTCCAACTTTGTTGTATTTTCACATACCTAGCTGTTCAAATGACCACAAAAACAAATATTGTTTGATGTATCACATCCACCACATGGAAGATAAGGCAAGCTGCATTCACTGAAAGAGAGAGTGAGCAATAGCAAGAGGGAACACCTATCAAATGTTTTATCAAACACATTTTATAAACTCGGTTAAGGCTTTCAAAGCCTTTGATGACAAATAAACATTGAAAAACAAATTATATTGTGGATCCAAAATTACATAAATCTCTAGTATGTGTTCTCTCCACTTCCTTATTACCAAAGATGTAACTCAAAAACAATTTCACAATATTCATCACTTGTGATGTGTGTATCCTCAACAATTTAAGAGCTTGCTTTATGGTGAATAGAAGGAAGGAGCTGGGAGGAAAGGAAATGGTGCAGCAGAAGCATAAGCCACAGGAGGCTGTGCAGCACGTTTCTTTCTTCTGTGAGATTTCACTTCATCGGTTACAGAGTTCGGTAAACCGGCTACTTCTAGGACTGGTTGTTTTTCCTCATCATAGACGCGGTGTATAAGCAGACCAGACATGAAAACAGGAAGGAAGAGAAGACTGGCGTGGAACATCTTCCTCGCTTTCTCCATGGTCCCGTGTCTGTAGAATGAAAAAGCGGTAGCAGCGATTGCCATTGTGAGAAGTGTTGATTCGAGACAAAACCAGCTCGATGTCAAACCCCCTGTGTTCACAAAAATGAAAGTTCAGAAAAGCACTTAATCAACATACAAAAGGTGAATCCACAAGGAAGAAAAGACTCACAGTCATAGGCAATGAAACCGAGTGGGACCATGTAAAAGCAGTTCCTAAGAGCCACTGCTGCTATCCTCTTCCCTGAAGGATCAAACAGCGACAGCATCTTGTAACTGAAACAACAAGGTTATACGGCACAACATCAGAACTTGGGTGGTCAAGGTTGCAATGTTCATAAATGTTAGTTTCTACCAGAAACAACTCGTTATCTAGCCACCAAAAAAAATCGAGTTTCTATTGTCTAGTACTATTTAGAGCAATGAGATCATGCAGTTGAGCTGACCACTTTCAAGAACACTCTATCTAGTATATGGGAAGGAGACATTCTATCTAGTATAAAACTCATATGGTTCATATTAACCTTACCCTCCAGCTGCATAATCATTACGGCAAAGGTGTGCAAGGGCCATAAAATGAGGAATCTGCCAAAAATAAAGAGCAGCTGGAAGAATCAACGAGTTGAGTGAGATCTGACCAGAAGCCGCAGCCCACCTGAACACACCAAAAAACATAAATTAAAAATTAGCAAAACCCTAAGAAAAAAAAACATACATGAACTAAGAGAAACGAAGAGGAAAAGGATTACCCAAGTAAAGGAGGGATGGCACCAACAACAGCCCCAACCCAAGTATTGATAGGGTGAAGTTGCTTCAACGGAGTATAAACAAACGCGTAAAGAACAAGATTAGCAGATGCAAGTCCAGCCGCCATCATATTAGTCTGCAATAACCTTGTCGCAGAAGCAAATATATTAAACTCATAACCTCTTTCATCACTTATACATAAACTCCACAGAAACAAGCGGTCTCACCTTACTAGCCAACAAGCAAGCACCAGAAGTACCAGCGATAGTAGCAAACGCAACAGCATGCGGAACACCGATACGTCCCGAAGGCAACGGCCTTTTCATCGTCCTCTTCATCTTAGCATCATTGCTTATCTCGAAAATCTGATTCAAGGAGTTAGCAGAAGCAGCAGTCATCATGGTGCCAGCACACGTGTAACAAAGCCCCGCTAAGTCAACCGCAGCGTTCCCCGTGCCGAGGATGTAACCAGTGCCAGATGTCGCAACCACGAGCATGCTGCAAACGATCGATTAATCAGCACGAATCTATTTTTTTATCAATAGAGAATTTTGAAATGAATTTTCGATTTACCTGAGTTTAGCTTTCGAAAGCTCCCAATAGCAACGAGCGTAGTGTTGACCTAATCCAGCCGCGGCCGCGATTCTCGATGTGGCGGCTGTGGTGAGAGCTCGATTGGGATCGGATCCGTCCGCTAGCTTTGCGGTTGGTTCAGAGGAGATCGGAGGCTGGGGGGAGAAGCTGTTGACGGCGCATAGTTCGCGGGACCAAGGGATCAGTCTAGGGTTTGGCGACGAAGAAGAAGAAGGAGAAGACAGAGAGATCCTCGAGGAGGAGAAGCGAGACACGGCGGATCTTCGCCACATCTTATTAGTCGGTAAAACGAACCACTAGGCGTTGAGAGAGAGCGACGACGAGGGATACGTGTTCATCTAAAGATTGATTTGGTTTCAGATATTTTTCGAGTCACGGTGGCTCTTCACTTCTACGAGAGAGATGAAATGTTGATGGGACCTAATTGTGATGTTTGATATTTGTTTTAAGGGTTAGTTGAATATTATCAGAGAATCGAAGGGTTTATTCTATAAAAATTAATTTTGAAGTATAAATGGCTGGGCTTTAGTCCAGTTTTGAATGGGCTTAAGCCCATGTTAGCATAACTTTCTTTTCTATTAAAATCCATCCATTTTAGCTTGAAGAACAAAAAAAAAATGTAGATTTCTTTTTTTTTTTTTGTCATCTGATAGATTAATATTAGATCCAACAGCATTTACACATCAGATTTGCATATCCTAAACAGAGTCAAGAGCTGGCGAGGTAACATATACCACCCAGAACCATGAAACAGACATAACACAAACTTATAAAGCTAACAAAGGCAAAGAAGAAAAAGGATGTCAAAAAGTATGGAGGTAAAACATAACTTCAGGAGAGGAAAGCACAACCCTGCTCTCAAAGACGAGCTTACCAAACGAAAACTCATAAGCAATTAACACCAGTTGAGAAGAGCAACACGATAGATTAGAAGCACATGAAATGTAGATTTGGTTCACTCCAAAATAAGATAATCCTATTTTTAAATATAAAAGCACTTTTTAAATATTAAAATACTATTTCCTCTGTAACTAATAACATTTGAAAACATTAAAATTAAAATACTTCTATTACTTTTTTGAAAAAATTATAGAAGTGAATTGGAAATGCTATAAAACATTAATAGAGAGTTTAACAAGACATCGCTTCAGACACACGAAACTAGAGTTCCCAATGACATGTAAAAAAAAAGGTTGCTGGATAAAACAACAGGACATTAGAACTATGCTGGAAAAACCACTATCAAAACTGGCGGTGAATCAAATAAACAAACGACCAACTTAGAACACTCTCCAAGAAGTAGACAAAGATGTTCACATCAATTGTTCATTCAATCAATGAGAGAATTCAACATCTGCCTGAACTCGGGAATCCTTTTTGCTTCCACAGCCATCACTAGTCCCATCAGCTGATAATTCTTCATCTGCAACCATCAAAACCCAAATGTGATTACAGATCTTTAGAAACAATTGAACCATGTGTATAGTAGTCTGAAGAGAGAAACTTACTTCTCCAGAAGTCACTAGCTGTGAGCGCATAGGGTACGTAAAAGACCAAGAACTCAGCTGCAAAAAAAGCAAATCATTTAAAACAAAATGTACATAGAAACTCGAGTAAGGTACTGTAAGAGAGTTAAGTTATACCTGCAGAAAGAGTTCATCTTCAGGCTTAAGGAACACTGTTTCCTCTTCCTCTTCTTCACCACGACGAGGCTTCCTCTGCTTAGGATTCTTCAGCTACACATCAAAAGATTCACACTGAGAAAGAGGATTCGAATTTTCGAACAAAACAACTTCTTAAAACTTACTTTGTAAATCTTGGTGACAAGTAGATACCACTTGAACCGGAACGAGCCACGAAGCTCCTCCGTAGGCTCGTCTTCCGTAGCCCATTCGACTTCATCAAACAACCCGTCGTACAGTGGAGGAAGAAGCTGCGGAGGAAGGTTCATCACTCTCTGAGACACCAAGATACCAACATCATGCGCCTTCTTCTCCAGCAACAGTTTGAGATCACTAGCGGCACTCTTCTCCGAACAGACTTGGAGAAGAAACTCTTTCACCTCTCTAAAGCACTTGTGCTCCTTGTATCTTCCCAAGTTGAGAGCAGAGACGACAGCAAACACAGACTCGTCCTCATCATCTGCTACTTTCACGACGGTTCCTACTGTAGTCTGTTCCAATACCAAATCAACAAAGCTGCTCAAATCCCACTCCTTGTCATCTAGATAGTTTTTGAGAAGAATCTTGACTCCGTTGAAGTCTGTTGTCTTAGGATCAAAGAACTCAAAGTCTGCTTGTACATCTCCCTTCAAAAGATTCAGAAAGATAAGTAAAGTAAGGGAGCTTTCCAACAACAGAAGAGACTAAGCAATCTCTTACCTGGGAGTCTTCATCATCAGAGGAGTCTGAAAGCTCTTCCTTTTTCTCCTTTTTAGATGAAGTTGGGAGCCTTTCATCTATAAAAAAAAATCAGAAAGATTCGTTATTACAATGTTTCTGCTTCTCAGTTTAATGATTAATGCTGCTACTACTACTCACCAAAAGACATCAGCTCTTCAGAGCGTTGAGAGTCCTCTTGTTTACTACGCCTTGAAGCTAAAGAAAGTGACCGCATAAACGGTGAAAATGCTAAAGGTTGATGCTTCATGAATCTTCTTCCTCCTCCCGATGGTCTCCGAGGCATCTATTCAAATTCACAGCTAACGAACTTTCAGACTAACTGATTCAATAAAACCTACTCGATGAAGGAACTGTAAATTTTGAAAACAACCCGAGAGAGAGAGAGAGAGCCGACCTGGAAAAACGCTTGATGATATAGCAGTGAGCAGTAGCTAAAAAATACTTCAAGTTTCGACCTTCTGACCAAACACGGACACGACCTAAGCTCTCTGTCTCTGAAACAAAAACAAAAAAAAACCCAAAACCTTGTTCGATTTCGATGAACTATGAAGGAAAGTTGGAGGAAGATACTAACGGCGTCGTTTTAGCCGAAAAGAAACCCTAGGCTACACTGAAAAAGGCCCATTAAGACATTCGTTTGTGGTGTGTACGTGAAAGCAGAGAAATGTAAGGCCCATAGAGTTTAAATTTACAAGCCCAATTGTTTTATTGGCTTTGTCTCATGGATAAAGTATTTTGAGAAACTATGAAGAGAAATCAAGAGATATACATAATTTTGAGAAACTATTAAGAGACTTTATATTAATATTTTTATCTAAATATTCTTTTGAGAATTTTGATTAGATAATATGGATAGAGATTCTTTTATGTATGGACAGAATTTTTGAAATTTTCTGAAATTTTGATTTATTTTGAATCTTTAGAATATATATATTTGTTGTTCAAAAAAAAAAAAAAAAAAAATAGAATATATATATTTATTTAGACAGGAGAAAAACTCTTCTCCTGTGATACAAGACTAAAAGGAAAATATTATGTATGGATAGAATTTTGGCCATATCAACCTTATTACATATCACTTGTTAAACTTTCAGAATTCTGATATCTTAATCCTTTTCACTTGTGGTTTTTTTACTTCATCTTTTTCCTTCAGGAACTCCTTGAACCACATTGCAGACATTTTCGGATAACGCTTAAGCCCATTCTCGTAGTCTACGTAGAACAATCCATAACGTATTTCATATCCGCAATTCCATTCGCAATTATCCAACAATGACCACGCAAAATATCCATCTACTTGGACTCCATCCTCACTACAAAATATTTCATATCATTCAGTCTAAGTCCGTATCAAAGTATTGCTTGAATCAATAAACATTTTCTTTTGTGAAAATAAGATGTGAGCTTACTATATGGCTTGGTGAACGTTGCTAATATGTTTCTTGTGATAATCAGTCCTCTTCATGTCCATTAATTCATACAGTTTTGGCTTCTTCTCTTCGTATGCATCACAATGTCCTGGTCAAATAAATTTAGCAGTAATTGTTATGGGAAAGAAAAAATTAATTGGGGAACAAGTTGAAGCATATTAATCGAGTTATATATTGTTACCGTTTTCGGTGATTATAAATTTAGGGTTTCCGTATTTATTCTTGGCGTAATTTAAAACTTTTCGTAGTCCTTGTGGATACATCAAGTTCCACTCCACCCCACCCTAAAATCGTAAGAACAAAATTAAACAAATGGTAAATATAATTAAATTAATTAGCATGTATCAAAAGTACAGAGTCATCGAAAACTAACCTGTGCACCGATGGCCTTGCCCGCCTTGTTTTGTTCTACAAACATAGAAAAGTTTGTGAATAAAAAAATAACCTAAATGATATTGAGAATATCATGCTGAAAGTTCAAAAATTCGTTCGACTGTAATTTGAAATTTTATAAGAGATTAGTGCTTGGGGCAATTAGAATATTCTTAAGTTGACTACATACTTTTCCATTCAACATGTTGGTCTGATCTCCAAAACGGCTTGTCGGGATCCACTTCATCAACGTTTTTGGCGTAAACAGAACTGTAATAGTTGATTCCAATAAAGTCAAAAGATCCTTTTAACTTTCTTGATTGGCTTTCTGTAAAAGACGGTAATCTCTTTCCTACTATCTTCTTCATCACTTCAGGATAATCTCCATACACCGTAGGATTCATGTGCCTATGATTAGCAGGCGGAAAAGTATTAGTGATTTCACGTGTATATACACTTTATTGATTAAAACCTCACTGAAACTTATATATATATACAAAATAAATAATAATGATTACGAATTAGTTGATCATACCATCCAAACATAAACTCCATAGCTCGCTCTGCTGCTTCTACATCTTCATCACAAGTTACATCATATGGCTCGTACCACAAAGGGCAATGCGCCATACCGATCTTACCATCTTTACACTGAACACGAAGGTGCATTAGTAAATTATAATGCTTTATTAATATATAGTTTTAAGTACTAACTTATCTATATATTGTATGTTGACCATATAACATTTTGAACGTGTGAACTAAATCCATCTTTTATCAAGATTAGCGGTTCATACATTATGGCAATTCCTGAAGGCTTCAACGGCTTCTGCATGAGCAAGAAGAAGATTGTGACTAACGATATAAGCCTCGTGACCAGATTTTCCGGCTGTAGCTGCATCATTCATGTATTTTGAGGCACGTCCTGGTGCTTTTCTTCCGGCATCATAGCCACCTACACTATAGACCCATGGTTCGTTTATCGTCACCCATAGCTTCACTCGGTCTCCAAATTCTTCAAAGCATATGTTAGCAAAATCTCGAAAATCCACTCTGCATGATACAAACATCAATATGGATATTATATTTCACAAAAAACTTAATTTTGAAGCAATGTTATCATGTATTTAAAATTTAGCTTACGTAATGTTTTCACTTAGAAAACCGCCGTATTCTTCTTCTAGAGCTTGAGGAGTATCCCAATGAAACAAAGTGGCTAGAGGTGTGATTCCTGTTGATGTTTTAAGATGTCTTTAGAGCTGGATTAACTTATTTTATGATTCGAATAATGGTAAAAGAGTGAAAAATTATGACTACCATTGGCTAGTAGTTCGTCAATGAGCTCATTGTAGAATCTAATTCCTTCCTTATTCACTCCCTTGCTTAGTTTTCCATCTTGTAATTTAAAATATAAGAACTGTTTTAGATATACATATATGATGATGTTTTTCATCAATCATTAGAAATTTATGAAGAGATTACAAACAAATATTTTTTTTTTTGCTTACGAGGTAATATCCGAACCCATGATATGGAGAATCTGAAAGCATCCATGTTGATATCCTTCATTCTCTGAATATCCTCCTGTCATTACATATATGTTATGTTTTTTAATCAGAATAGTATAAGACCTAAGCACATGAATGAAAATGATGGCCACCGAACTACTTATGTATATATACCGACCTTGTAACGATGATAAAAATCGACTGCCTCGTCCGCGTTAGAGTGACAATTTCGTTCTGAAAAAAAGGAAAATAAATTTTCAAATGGTTTAACAGATTGATTGAGATGGACGCATTGGTCATCAATTTTAAGGAATACTAGATTTTGACCCGCGCTTCGAAAGCACGGGTATTATTTTTCACTTTTATAAAATATATTATTTGTTTGTAATTATTGAATGTATTTTTATCTTAGTAAAACTCTCTTTATAATAAATTCGACACATAGAGTGTCTCTAGTAAACTATATGTTTCTCTGGCTCTGTTTTATTCCTTCTCCAATCAACATATTTATTTGGCTTGTTGTTAAAATAAATGATTTTAGAACGCAATTGTACAATACTTTTACATTGATATTTTGTTTAAACAATGTGACATATTTCTATATTACTTAAATATTTACATTGTAATTTAAATTTGTATACAAATCAATATATGTGTAGTTTGTGGTTAAAAGAAATGATTTTGAATCCAAATGTACACTACTTTTATATTGATTTCTTTTTCAGTTCATATAAATATTTTAAATATATTTATTTCAACTGAACTAACTAATATTTTGTTAAATTGGCCCCTGAAATATATTTTATACACCGATATTTATTTTTCATAATTAGTGTTATATATTTTAGATGTATCATAATATAACTAACGATATTCAAAAGACCTGGACCGAATAAAGTTATATGGCTATTTTTGTTATAAATATCCGAACTCGTTTTAGATACATTGGTTATTTAGATATTTTAAGGTTCCTATACATCAGAACCGAATTCATCCAGATCCAGAATGACCAACCTCAAAATCCACACATAATTTTATAATATTCAAGCGAGATTTGGTTTCAAACCAAAAAAAAAGATACCTGAAAGAAACACCATGTACCTAAATGGACAAATAATCTAACTATTTTATAAATTAATAAAAAAACTCTTTCTATGTGTTTGGCTAAATTAAATGAAATATAAAAAGTTTTTTTTATCAAGTAAAATAATTATATGGTCTAAAAAATTAAATGGTAATAAATGTAACACATTTTAATTATTTTGATTTTAAGTTATTATTTTATTCACAAAAACATATCTTTGAACTATATTTTTAGGTACGTAATTTTCCACCGATTGAAACTAAAATAAAAATATTTTAATAAAATAAACTAAACCAAACGTTTAATCATATGTAAAACGTAATATTGATTAACTAATAAATAAAAATATGTTAATGTTTCTAAACAGTTCTCATTTGTTATTAATTTATTGAAAATACAATGGCTAAATGTGTAAATAAAAGAAAATACACATCTCTACTATTCATGTTTCCAAACATATCTCATTTATTCTACTATCTATGTTTCCAAATATATTTCATTTATTCTACTATCTTTGTTTCCAAACAAACTCCAAATGTACTTCAACTTTAATAATATAGATGGATAATATATTATATATACAAAACCTGGATACTTGCGAGCAAACGTATCCCACATACTTTTTCCTCGGGAACCTTCTTTCACAGCTCCTTCATACTAATTGAAAAAAAAAAAAAAAAACAGGAGTTGAGTCGATCATTGTGGACAATGCTATTAGGGATATTACATCCCACATGAATTTTAAGAGACATTAATTAATATATAAAGAATTAGGATCAATCCACTCATTATCAATTAATTTTAAGTTTGAAGTTCATAATTAACCCGAATCTAACATGGTATTAGACCCCAGATCCTACAATACCCTAAACCCCTAATTAATATTAACCCTACCCGACCGGATTTGTAGGTCGTAATTAACTCGTTCGATCGAGTATAACTGTCTTAAAAGTTCAGAGATTTCTGGCCGATAAGAGCCATCATCTTAAAGAGGGGTATTAGAGATATTACATCCCACATCGGAAATTCTAAGAGACATTAATTAATATATAAAGGATTATGACCAATCCACTCATTACTAATTGGTTTTAAATTGGAAACCTATAATTAACCTGAATTTAACAAATGCACATATCCAGATGTTTCTATATAGATATGCAAATATTGCCTTTTCCCCGGAATCAATTTTAAGTTTTTGATTTTCCTTTGTCAAAAATATATATTAACATACTTTTCAAAAATGTATATACAACCTGGTCTCTTGTGCTTGTGGACATGCGCAGATATAAACATTTACAAAATAATTAATTTATAATATTTTTTTCGTTTGTTTGTAAATTCTAATTTATTTTGTAACTTTATGTTGATAAATAAATAAAAATGTATATGATCATTCTGTTTTCATCTTATTAGATACTTCCTTCGTATCACTTTATATGGTTTTTAAGATTTTTGTTCATTAATTAAAAAAATACAAATTTCTGTACAATTTATCTTGGTTAAATAAAAATATCATTAAATGAAACTAATTCAACCAATAAAAAATCAGTATTTTGTAATTGGTCACAAAATTCAAATGATATTAAATTGTACCTTAGATAATAAAAACATCAATTATTATGAAACAAACAATTTTCATTAATTCAGGTATTTGTTTTTGGTATATTGAGTTGCATCTATTCTTTTAATTGAAAAACGTTTTTGTAATTAGATTAAAATTAGATTATTGTCTTCTTAACTTCAGTTCATTCAGTTCTATAGTCTGATTAAGTTATTTGGGAAAAGTTGGAAACAAAAATATAAAATCCGAGTTGTATTAATAAACATAACTTGTAGTATCTTAAAAAAAACAAGCACATATATAAAATAACTAAATCATGATAACTGGTTGATTTGATTGTTGATATTCCGATTGGTTTGGTTATTCATACTTGTCAAATTATTTTGTAAATTACATTAGTCTATGTATTTTAAAAGTTTATAGATATGTTTCTTGGGTAAATATAAAGAAAAAAAGTCAAATTAGTATATATATATATATTCAGCACTAGTAATTTATGTGTGTTTGTAAAAGTAACTTAATTAAAAATATTATTAGATATTTGTTTAAAAGGAAATAAAAAATTGTCAGTAATAGTAATTACTAATTAGGTATAACTTTTAATTCGTTAATTTATCTGTGTTTTGAAATTTTGTGAAAATATGATTTTAGAGGATCAATCTATTTTGTTTATAGCTTTTTTATTTTAAATTATTTGATCAAAAACATATTCATAATAATATGTTATTATCTTATAAATGAATGTCTAATTTTTTTTGAATTTATGTTAGTTATATATTTAAAAAAAATTATAGATATATTTCTTGGACATATATAAAGAAAAGGAAAAATAAAACTCGTATATCTATTATCTTTATGTTTTATAGTTTATAAATATTTATTCTTTATTATTTATGTGTGTTTGTAAAAATAATTTTATGTTAAATATAATTAAAGATATATATAAGTCTATAGTTTTTTAAGTTTTTAGATATTTTCTTTTTTATTTATGTTGTTTTGGGAAAATATTAAGAATAGTAAAATTAAATTTTCTTTTATATAAAAACCCATGTGTTTACGTTTTAAAATATTTCCTTTTTATGATTTATGTGCTTTTTAAAAAAATGAATTAAATACTTAACTAAGATTGTATTAGAAAATAAAAACAAAATAATGATTTTTACTTATTAAATGGCAATCAAATATAATAATTTTGATTTATTAAGCATACCTAGGTAATCAACCTTTATGAGATTTAATATGAGGGTGACACTTCGAAAAATCACAGAAAATTGACCTATCAAATAATAGATTATATATATATATATATATATATATATATATATATATATATAAAATCTTAATTTCATACAATATTATATACTTCTACGTCTAAAATAGTAAACATGTAACTTGAGAGGGTCGTACAAATATTTCGCTGATTGTCATGGTCGTATATGTACAGTGTACTTACTTGGTAAGCCGATGAAGCAGTTCCAAACAGGAAACCTTGGGGGAAATCAGCTCGTCCGAATGATTTCCTTTTGTCGCAACTCCTCTTTCCTCTGTTAACAAGTTGTATAAAAACAAACTGTTAGAAAATTCTAAAAGCTGCATGCTCGTTCTTACAAACGCGAACACACACATATATATAAATATATACAAACATTATAATATACTCTCTCAAAGAATTCACTTACTGTGTCATTTTGTACAACAGAAGACCTTTCTCAAGAGAATGATTTCACCTAAAGTTGGAACTTCTTAACTCGCAAAAGCCAGACCTTTAAATCTGCACACATACATGCATATATTATATACATATGTAATATGTTGTGATACATAGCTAATTTACTAGATTTTGGCCTCGTATCTAATAACATGTTAAGCTTACGAACATGGCCCAAAGAAAGGTTGAAACAAGAAAACATACCAATATTGAATTCTTTTTGTCGATGGAAACAATTCTGTGATCCGGGCAACTATTTATAGAGATTGGAGGTGAAAGAAGAATGAAATGTTTATTATGCACTGTATTTTATTTCAACGTCAACGTTTTACGATGCTTTGTTTATGACGTAACTGACGTTAATGTTTCAGAAGGTTCGTACTAGCTAGGAGTAATAAATTCCTTTTCTAATATGCATCAGCGTTTCAAAGCACAATCTTGGCCAATCTATTTGATATTTGTAATATGCATTTTGTCTTTTACTATTTATAACCCCAGTAGGGGATTTTCTATTTTAACTTCAAAATACATATAATTTTAGTTAAAAAGAAAACAAGTAAAACGCATATATTTTTTTTCCAGAGAACAATAAAATGCACAGATGGAAACACGTTTTTAAACTTTGTTGAGTTACCTCTAGGCTTTAAACATGTGTACACGTAATTTATTTGATTAACATGATCAATTTTGTGTGTATGATTTATACGATTATATTCCTAAAAAACATGATATATATGATTCTATTCCTAAAAATATGATATATATGATTATGTTCTTTTTTGTTCAAATATGATTATGTTCTTAAAAGCATGATATATATGATATATATGACGATGTTCCTATAAAACATTTCCTAAAAAATGATATATATATATATGATTCTAATAACATTAAAACGAGAAATCAGATAGTTTAAACAAATTGATCCTGTAATTAAATTTGTAGTTCTTAGGGCATCTCCAACCCAACTTTATTTTTTTTTTTTTTTTGGAGTAAAAGTGAATATGGAATAAGAAATGTTCCAACCCAATTCCATATCCCACTCTATAATGAAATTTACTCCATAAATAGAGTAATCTATTTTTTTGTTCATTACTCCATTATGAAGTTAAAAATGGAGTAAGATTGGAGCATTTTTACTCCATATTCACTTTTACTCTAAAATGGAGTAAAATATGGAGTTTTACAATGGAGATGCTCTTAGACGACAACTTCACTCCTCTTTCCTCTGTTAACAAGTTGTATAAAACAGTTTCACTTTATTATATCTTGAACTAATTACACATATTTAATTTTCTGATCGTTATATAATACGCATGAGCTATAATGAAATTGGTATAATATATTTTACTGTTTTGAACCAAGTTGCCTTGCCTACTGATAAAAGGGTTCAATCTGGAACGATAGAAAAAAATATACTCTCTCCGTCCCATTTTAAGTGATGTTTTAGAATTTTTATTTTGTCCCATTTTAAATAATATTCTCACTAATCTAGGTAGAATTTAATATGATTTGAATTTTATGATCAATTATAAAATACTGTATTTTTTTATTATTGATTAAACTAATTTTATTTAATGTATTTTTATGTTCCCAAAATAAACTACATAAGAATATGTATTTTCTTAATCTATGTGAAATAACCTAACATCACGTAAAGTGGGACACATAAAGTGGGACAGAGAGAATATATGTTTTTCTGCTTTTACTTGTCGCTAAACTTCAACGTTCAATGTCACTTATCGATCTTAGTACAGCTCCTTATTTTTAAACTTTCATATTTATGATCATTCACGTATTTAGTGTTTTAAACTTCATGTATTTATATCATAAGTTGATAGATCTAGTTTTCTAAATTCTAGTTAGACTATTCTAAATTTAAATCCTCACTTCTTTTTGTTAATGAAATCACCACTCCATCTACACGGTTTTGAGATATCGAGTTAAGTGAAAATCCTTATAGAATTGATCTTTATAAACTTTGTCTTGAGAAAAAAAAACTTTGTAGAACTGGATTTTATAAGCAATATAGGGTTGATGTAAAAAAAAAAAACAAATAGAGGGTTAGTTAGTCTTTTATACAAAGAGATACTGCACTAATGTACATGTTTGGTCGAACAGAATGGTTGAACCAAACGTTTGCTAAAATGGACATTTGAAGTGACACAGATTAAAATGACCGTTTGGTTGAATTGCGTACAAAAGTTCACTTATTTAAGTGTTAATAAGCAAAGTTGAATGTTTAATGTTACCAAAAAAAAGTTGAATGTCTAAGTTACACAAAAACTTAAGCAATTAGATTTAAAAAAACTAGTCAATTTGTTGACCAAGAAAGAAGTACCGATTTCCTCGTCTTTATTATAATGTACTCGGTGGAATGAAGTTTTTTTTTTCAAACCACATGCTTAGACTAGTCTTGGTCTTTTTTCGTTTCTTTATTATAAGAATACGTTTTTTTTGCAGTATCAAATGATTTAAAATAAGATTTTCCTGCATAACAAAAATATATACTTGATAGCTTTTATATATATATATATATATATATATATATATATTATGACGGAATTTATGTCCTTGACATGAAAATCCACAAACAAGACTTAGATCATCATTATCGCACGTTCCAAACTTCCAATCTCTCGTCTTTAAAGTGTTTTGGAGTGGGTCCCACCACAAAAAATGACCTGCGTATTTGGCAAATGTCCTGCGTGTTTTGGTATAGACCCCATCACAAAAGTCCCAAACAATATTCTTGCTCTTACCCATCATAAAAATCTAAGATAGTTTTTCATTAATATAAAATGTGAAACTAATAAAATGACTCTAAATTTGCTGTAAAAACTACATTTTTGTTGAACTATGAATCGAAAGGCCGGGTTTTCAATACTAAAGCTTTATTATTATTTTTGAATGAATATAAAATTTTATTCAATCAAAAATTTTGTACATCAAGTGATTCTGCTTTGTGTTTAAAAAAATCAAAGAATGGATTCTATGAAAGACAAGAAAAAGCTTGTGTTTCTTCATGTTAAGAAAAATCTCCCTGTATATTAAAAGAGAACAGTATTAACATTCTATATTATATACGTGGATCTAATAATTAACTAGGATCCAAAGTAAATCAAAATATTAAATCTAACGATAGACTTTTCATTGTGGTTATAATTTCCAGTAGATCACGCTGGCGTAGTAAATGAACCAACTCATATTTAACTATTATGTTTAGTTTTGTTCGTACGTGTCTGTTTATCGGGAAGTTTAAAGCTTTGGTCCATTTTGTTCACTAGCTAGACTTTGAACCAGATTTTGATCAAAATTTCCAGCGGATACGATATAATAATTATTATATAGCAAAATGACCGTTGCATATAATATAAGGGCAATATAATTTATTAGTTAATGCTTGCAAATTACTAAGAACACTTCTTGGTCATCCAATTAGATTAAACTCTTGAAAGTCTAGATAAATATTCGATGACTGATAACAATTTTTTCCTTAATATGTAGATTTTTGTAACCGCTTGCTAATTTGATGAGTTTGAATAGTTCTCGTAATGGTTGCATGTTGTTGCCGTTTTACATATTTCGTACCATTACAGTAACCACTTTTGTACCATTTCGTGATGTTTGAGAAGTATCTAACCCAAAACTTTTTTACCTTAGGTATATATACCCAAAAGTATTTCACCTTTTTATTTGCTTTACGGCGGCTACAAACGGCACAATACCCGTAAAAGAAAGTCATAAATTGAACTAGTGAAACAATCTGCAAACAGTAGTATTTGATCAAAAAAAGAAAGTTTTAGATCATGACCATAACAAATTAATATATATATATAAGGAAAATCGAAAAGTACATACTCTAAGCGGTAACTTATCAATATTTATCAATATCTCGAGTCACCAGTTTTAAAAATTATCAATATATTTGAGTCACGACTTTTATTTTTAGTCAATATTTCGAAAATAGTTTAATGTTATTTGCCTTATCTACCAGCTATAAAATGAAGATAACTAGATCCATGACTTGACAACAGCTGTGTGAATGTATGCATAAATTAACGTTACATATCTCCAAGTATTCACGTTATTTGGTAAAAGTATTCACGTTGCTCGAGTTTGAATATGAATTTTCTTGGAGCCTTTTTATTTTAAGCTTTTTTGCGCATGTTTTACTTGAATATAGGCAGGCATGCACATGCTGAGATAGATAGAGGTCAATCAGTCAAAATATAACTGCGCATATATTAATTTAAACTAACTAAATTTCAAAAAGTAAGATTTATTGAGAGAAATTATGTAAAAAAAAATTATGTTAAAATAGAGAGGCTTTACTAAAAAAAAAAAAAAAAAAAAAAGAGAGGCTTTACTAATTACGGAATCTAAACAGTACTAATCATAAGACTATTCTCCTTAGCTAATTATGTTAAAATAAAGAGGCTTTACTAATTACGGAATCTAAACAGTACTAATCGTAAGACTATTCTCCTTAGCTTAACAATAGGAAAAAAGTGAACACACAAGGAACAGTGTTACTAAACTTATCATGCTCTCACCGATTTCTTTTTAAACCGACATGTGGTCTCTCAACTACTTTTGCTACTGAAAGTGAATTTATAAATGAGGTCAGGTACCATGACGTATTGTAACAAAAGCTAACGAATTATGAGAAGGTGGAAATGTAATTTAACGGTCAATGAAAAACTTTAGTGTAAGAAAGTATTAAAAACACCATTGATCAAACGTTATTTTTACGTTGCCTATTTCCACCTATCGATTTGGACTGGCAACCAGCATAGAGCTATTCAACTTGGAACCTGGCCGTGGAAAATAGAAACGAACATCCTTATTTGGCTGACACAAAGAAAAGTATTAGTGTTTAGTACTCTTAATTTGGATTGTCCTCGTACAGTAATTAAATATGCGTGGAAACTGCGTTACACACCTCACCTACATATGTACAATTTCATTTGACTCCAGACTTATGAACACAACAACATCATGAATACAAACCATCATGAATCTTATTTAATCTATATCTACAGTATTATTTGCGAAATGTCTTTCTGCATACGAAATCTCAAATTAAAATTAGAGTGATTAGTATTGATTATATTTTTAATGAATCAAATATATAAATTAGCCAAAACAAAAACAAATTATTTTTTGATAAGATAAGTGATTAAAGTTAATAATAATAAGAACTATTCAAAATCTAAAAAGTATATTTAAAATAAAAATATGGTTCCTACATATATTGTACTGTTATCCAAAAATAAATTTTCATAAAAATTAAAAAAGACAGAAAACACATAATCAAATAAAATTCTATATAATCGAAAAGATAATATTGATAGATTTCTAAGATTTATTTATTAATGATGAATATAATATACAAAAATAAAATTCAAAATTAAGAATTTTCAAGTGATTACATAAATAACAACTATCATTATAGTCTATTAGTTAGTAATATATGTATTAATAAGTAATTTAAAAAGGTTTTACCTGCATGCATGGGAGTACCAATTTCAAATATGGGTTTTATATTAGTGTGGTTGTTAGTCATATTTATGTATAAATAATTTTAATCCAAAATTCCAACCATGGTTATCCCCTAGTCTATATTTGAGAAGTGATTTGCCACATGTCTTCTTTACAATCGTTTTCACAAAAAAATTGTGACGTAGCTATTAAGATTGATAACATGTTATATGGTTAAATATGACATGGAAAATTACATTTAATGCTTATATATATTTTTGGAAATCTTTTTAAAATAAGGCAATAACTCATATAT
Organism: Raphanus sativus; assembly: GCF_000801105.2. Taxonomy (NCBI): domain Eukaryota; kingdom Viridiplantae; phylum Streptophyta; class Magnoliopsida; order Brassicales; family Brassicaceae; genus Raphanus; species Raphanus sativus. The sequence goes on along the minus strand of NC_079514.1, from coordinate 42,683,408 downwards.
TACATTTAATATTAATTTATATTTTTGGTAAATTTTGTAGAATATGGTAATAACTCATAAATCATCACTAAAATAAATATATTCAAATATGACATTTTGAATTTCGAAATATTATATAATTTTACTTTTATAATTATAAAATTTTTGTCATCTAAAATTTTCTAAATTTTCTGAATTTAAAAAAAAATTAAATCGTAACATCATTAGTTTCTTTTAGATATCTACAAATTATATAAATATTATTTAGTTTTAATTTTTGATAACTATACAGTTTTATATTATTTTTAGTAATTGTTTACAAGTTGATTTAATACATTTAACCAAATGAAATAAATAATATTTTTAATAATATGACATGGCTACTAAAATTAATGACATGTCTTATAGATTAATATGACATGGACAATTATATTTAATGTTAATTTATATTTTTGGTAAACCTTTTCAAATATGGTAATAACTCATATATTACATTTATTGTCTATTTACATTTTTAGATATTTTTAGAATATGTTAATAACTCATAAATGATCATTAAAATAAATATATTTAATTATGGCATTTCAAATTTCGAAATATCATTTAAATTATAAAATTTTCAAAAATGAATACATTTTCAGAAAATTATAAAATTAAATCGTAAAATCATTAGTTTCTTATATATATCTACAATTTTTATAAATATTGTTTAATTTTAAATTTTGACAATTATGAAATTTTTACATATTTATTTAGTATACTTAATTAAAATAAATAGATAGAAAAATCTACCTAAGATTATAACTTTAAATATATACATGCATATTCTTAAATATAATTTAAAATAAACAAATTTTTTTTATCTTAATTTATAATATTAATAAAAAATAAATATAATTAATTTATCTGTTAAAAAATATTTTAAAATTTCTTTTACTGCAAATAGTGCAGGAGAACACCTAGTTATTTTGTATGTATCTTGTTCCTCTTTGCTTTTTTTTTTTCTTACCCAATATTTGTGTGTTTTAGTTACTAGTATCGATTTTTTTTGTAATAAATTGTTAGACTTACTTTTTTTATCAATAGTGAGACTTACCTAAAAATGAGAGATATACGAATCTTGTTGGTCTTAATTTTTGCTCTGCGTGTTATTCTTTATCTATTAACTTAAATATGTTTGTAAATAAAATGACAACTCTTACAGGTGACATAACCAATATAGTTGACTAGATCAAATAAAACATCAATTAAAAGAAAAAAAAAGCTTGTGGAATCTATAAAAACACAAGGTCTGTTTTTATTATAAGTATACTTCATGTACAAAGATCCAGTATTTACTGTTCTAGGGGTACTGCTGCAAAAATTACAATTTTTTTTATAAGTATGTAAATAAAAAAAAATTATTTCCCACAGAACAACGACTCAGTTATATCATCTGCATCGCAGACCACCATTTCTTCATACTTCTGTACATGTCCAAGGGTGTCGATTGCTCCCTTCTCTCGAGAAAATTTTTGAACCACTTGGCTGAATCTTTAGCACATCTTTTCAGATCATCTGCATAGTCAACGTAGTATAGACCAAACCTCATCGTGTATCCACGTTCCCATTCGAAATTATCCAACAATGACCATGCGGAATAGCCTCTAACGTCACACCCATCCACACTACATTTAGGGTAAATATATTGCATTAGTTCCTTTCACTCAAGATTATTAGTCATTACTTATTCGTTGTTAAAAAAAAGCCATTACTTATTCAACCTTTTCATATATATATGAAGTTTTCTTACGTGATAGCTTTGTGGAGTTCTTGAAGATGTTTCTCGTGGTATTCGATTCTCTTTATGTCCTTTAATAGTTGTTCACGTGGCTTAGTCCCAACATCGTAGTCATCATATCCTGTAATTTATAGATTTCAATATTAAGCTGAATAAATAAAAATAAAAGGGATATTTGCAATTAGGTTATAATTTGTAAGCTAACTGCGATTAGTTCTTGAAACGCTTACCGTTTTCAGTTATGTAGATGGTTGGATTGTTGTATTTATTTTTTATATGATTTAAAAGCTTTCGTATGCCTTCGGGAAATACATAGATAAATTTTAGTTCATCCTGAAATTTAAAAAGCAAAGAATCAACTCTCAGTTAAGCCTTTGTTATGAAGATTGTAATTCACACATGCCAAAAATTATTTTTGAGATATAGTAGTTCATACCGATTCTGAAGAAATGTAATCGCCATTACGATTTGTCACTGACAATAAAGGAATAAATAAGCATTATCAGTTTTGATAAAGATTTTGGGTGATTAGTATCTTAAAATGCTCATATGAGAAAAGTACTAAGCCTATTTTATTTCATTTATTTTCAATATTTGCGGTTCTTACCTTTGTACTCCACGTGTTGATCCGTCGTGAAACGCAGTCTTGAAGGGTCGTTGTGAAGCTGCCGTGTGACATATCGAGCACTGTAGTAGTTTATTCCAATAAAATCAAACGAATTTTTTATCATTTCAGTTTGTTTTCTGGTGAAAGAAGGCAATCTATTTCCAGCATTTTCTCGAAGTGTTTCTGGATAGTCTCCAAAGATTAGAGGATCAAGATGCCTGCACAAATCACAAAAGAAACAAAGATAGGCGGATTAGTTCTTACACTAACCTATATGCGTTTTTAATAAATCTTGTAAACGAAAACGAGTAACACTTACCAACCAAGATAGTAATCAAGAGCTCGTTTGACTGCTTCTTTATCAGCATTGGAATCAACGTCATAAGGTTCAACCCAGAAAGGTGATAATACTATGCCTATTTTACCGTCTTGTGAGATCTGTTTTGCAAAAACAAATTTATTATTATCACGAAAAGGAATACATAGTATATATGTTTCAACACTGTAATATATATTGAGATAGTATACCTTGTCGCAGTTTCTAAACTCTTCAACAGCTGCAGCATGAGCTAGAAGAAGATAATGAGAGACTAAATAAGGTTCGATGCTTGAATCACCAGCCACACATAAGCTGTTTACCCATTTTGAGCAACGTCCCATTGCTTTATTACCCTTGTCATAACCCGCAACACTAAAAATATATGGCTCATTAAAAGTTATCCACATATCGACTTTGTCACCGAATTCCTGGAAGCACACTCTTGCAAAGTTCCGGAAATCATCACTGTTTTTGCAAACGTCAACAAAAAATACAGACAAAAATTAGATTTACACGTTGTTGATTATATATATATATATGGTAAACATGGTATATATAACTTACATGATTCGTGGGCTTAAGAATCCACCGTACTCATCATCTAGAGCTTGGGGGATATCCCAATGGTAGATAGTTACAAAAGGTTTTATGCCTGTGAATATGTTATGATCAGAAATAAGAGATTTTTTGAAGTTCCTTATTTAACATATGTACACACTCGTTTGAGCATGGTTCTCACCGTTCTTGATAATTTCATCAATGAGATTTTTGTAGAATTGAATTCCTTCTTTGTTTATCCCACCGCTTAGTTTTCCACCTGAATAGTCACATTTTGAAAGATCAACAAATGATATATATGCATGCATACAAGGCATAATTATGAAGTTACGCGTTATTAGTCGTAAGTTTAAAGTTTAAAGTAATACTCACTTGGTAATATTCTTGACCAAGAGATGGAAAATCTAAAAGTATCCATATTCATTTCCTTGATCAACTTGATGTCATCCTGCCCGTACAGCACGTGCATGGTAAATATTAGTTAAACGTATAAAAGGACACGATGTTCACAAATCAAGATCTAGGCCAATTTCTATGTCCCACCTACTTTTTCAAAAAAAAAAAATTTGAACACATTTTAAATGGTTTTTCTGTGGCTATAAAGTATAAAACATATTAGAAGTTACTCAAATAAAAAAAAATCATACCTTATATCGATGATAAAAATCAACGGCAATATCTCCATTTTCCATATTCGTCCTTTCTGTAAAAAAAGAAAATCATGTTAATTACTCACTATGCATAAAAGCAATTTTTTACAGTTTATCAACGTGTTAATGAAGTCAGATCCATAATTAGTTCTTTCAACAGACCAGAAAATTGTTAATATTGATTAATATCTTAGTGAAAAAAGTAAAGGAGTTAGATTAAATGTAGACCTGGATATGCATGTGTGAAGTTGTCCCAAATGCTAGGTGTTCTCCCTCCTTCTGCGACTGCACCTTCATACTGTATCACAAGAACGTAAATTTATCATGAAAATCGCTAGGCATTAGACACAAGATAAATTGTTCAAGCAACGCAATTACATAAAAACCAACCTGATAAGCTGAAGAACCAACACCAAAACTAAAACCAGGAGGAAAACTATAACGATCAAGTTCTTTTGTCAAAAGTGTGAGGGATCTTCCCATTGAAACAGCGCATGAGACTAGAAAAAGTGTGACTACCAGTGCAAGCTTAATTGCCATTTTTCTTAGCCTAGTTAAGAAACTTATCAAATGAATACTCAGAAAGTTATTAGGGCTCAGTGGTATTCTGAGGAATGTAATACCATGTCGAAGAGCTTATATAGGGAGGGGAAGCTAGGGCATAAATGTGGCGACATAGAGTGGGGGAAGTATTTAGCTATGAATTGAAATAATCTTTACCGAGCAATCAGTTGGCTTTCTTTGACCTATTTATTAAACAAATCAAACATGTGACTAAATGATTTTATTCTATTACCAGCGCTTTAATGTGACTAGATTTTTAAGAATTAGGTACATACTTCCTCCGTTTTTTTAAGTTACATATTTTAGATTTTTCACAAATTTTAATAAAATAAATTAAATATGCATTATTTTTGTGTTTATTTTTTTCAATAATTTTAAACAAATAAAAATTTAATAAGTGCAATTAAGTTTTTTGAAGTTTGCAATTAGATAATAAAACATGCAATAAAATTGTAAAAAATAAATCTTTTTAAAGCAATTTTTTTTCTAGAATATTTAACTTAGAACAACGGAGGGAGTAGCATACATAACACGAGGCAAGGTGTCAAGTGAACAACGAATATTAAATAAATAAATATGAAAATAATTAATGAAACGAAGAACTTTGTTGGTATTTAATGAAACCAAGATTATCATCACATGTTTTATTCCTTTACGTTTCCTTTTTATGTTTTCCTTTCAAAACCATTTTGGTTCTTTGAAATAATCGTCCTGGTCATATCAAATGAATTGCTTACACCAAACTATTTTAAATTTCTTGTCCAGCACTTCCTCTTTTTATCAAAAAAAAAAAAAAGTCCAACACTACCTTAAACATAAAATAGTCAGGAAAAGTACATTTGAAGAAGCAACGTACGTAGTTCATGCCTTCGGAACTCTCGAGTATTATTATCACTTTGCATGTTTGCGACAACTTTTCTAAAAGCAAATTCGTAACTATCAGTTGCGCCAAACGGCTGCGGCAGATAAATCCATGTGGCTACCGGTGGGTTAGTTTTCCTCCCATCAGGTAATTAGATTATTAAGTTTTTCTTGTTAAATGTGCAATTAGATTTTTAACAAAATTAAGAGACATTATGAACGTTTATTTTGTTCAAAGACATGTTATGAATGTTTTTGCCAGGTAATTAAATGTATAAATCTCTCATGCTCGCATCAGCTAATGTTAAGATACGTGCCGTCATCAACAATCAAAACTGATAATGATAAAATAAATATTAGAGAAACTAATTAAGAATAATCAACAACGTATGTTCTTAACATTTAGACAAAAAAAAAACGCATGTTTTGTGTTTTTTTTTTGAGACTGAAGGCATAAACAACGCGCGCAGATTATTTTTTCCCTTTTTATTTCTTTTTAGATTTTCCCTTAGTTTGTTTTGGGTCAAGATTTACAAGTCTTAAAAGTGAGTATAACTATATAACAAATGAAACTGTTACATAAAGTTCGAAGCATAACTAAAACTAGATAGGACCTGCGCCTTGCGTAGGGTGAGATTGGTTTCTAAAATTTTAATTTAATTTTAACATATGTTCTGAATTTGTAAACATAGTTTATGGATCGGTTATGTAATAACAATCTCAACATATTTTTGTTCATAATTATTAACTACAGATGATAGACATTTATTTTTAATTACGGATGATAGACATATATTTTTAATTTTCATCTATCTCTTCGTTCGAAAGGTACGTATCGACCTTTTGTATACATTACACTATTTGAGTGATTTTTGTTTGTTAATGAAATAATAAACCAAATTTTCATTCTGGTTTGGTCTTCTGACCAGTGTCTTTATTCTATTTAATTTTGGTTTGTGTAGATCTACCTGAGGGAGCTTTGAACAAATCAGTAACAAAAAATCAAATACAAATCCCAAGACAATCTGAAGCACTGACTAGAATCAATCAAATCTTTGATAGGTAACATTAGGTTACATGTATTTTTGTATTGAAAATAGTTAAACTATAGATAGACTACCATCGAAAAATAGTTACATGATATGATTCTATAGGTTCTATAGTATAAATAGAGGAACATTATGCATAACTGAGATCATGATATTGAGTTTTAGGTTAATTGGCAAATATGATTAAATAATATGATTTTATGGTTCTATAGTATATCATTTATTAGGTTCGTGAATGTAAAATATTATACCATAAAAGGATAACCAAATATCTATATTATTAAAACTGAATTATATTTCAGTTTTGTTTAGAAACATAGATAGTAATATTAAAAAAAAATTAATTATGTTTGGAAATAGGTATAGCATTCGGTCGTTTTTTTTGCTTCCTTCGCTAATGTCATTTTTCGTAATTTCAGTATCACACGGCTTTAACCAAAATCAAAATCAATAAAATATACATTATCAGTTAACTTACCATGTTTATCTGCTAATCAACTGGTTTGTTTAACTAAACAATTAAAAAAAACATCGTGTACAGAAAATCATTTTAGATATGGAAACAACTAAAATTTGACTTAAACGTATATCTCGAAAAAAATATTATTAAATTTGAATTAAAAGTGGATAAATATCCAAACAAATTTATCATTCTGGTATCTAAATAACCAGAACCAAACATGATCCGATCGAAATATTTCGGATATTCGAATGTATTTGAATCATATATACTTGAATATGTTATCTATTTTTATAGTTAATATCCAAGATATAAGCTATCTTAAAGTTGACTAAAATATTTGAAATATAAAAAAACACCAAAAATATTTAAAATATATATTTCTTCTCCATCCAAATATTCAAGTTAAACATATTTTTAATTTAGGTAATTTGGCTTACATTACTCAAATTTACATGTTATAGTATTTTTATTTTTAGATTTAGGGAAATTTAAAGTATATAAATTTTAAAAATTTAAAAATAGTTTAAACGGGTTATCCGGACCCGCAAAGATTTGAATTAAACCGGAATCAAAATTTATAAATAGCCGAATAGAGCTAGAATCTTTAAACTCAAAAATCTCAAACCCGAATAAATTTTAACGAAATTCGAATGGGTACCCAAATACCCACCCCTAGCTTAGTCAATATAAAATGATCAAATATTACAAATATATAATTAAGTATATATAAATGAAAACTAAAACTGAAAATTAATACCTGTGCGGTCCTACGGGTCAAGATCTAGTAAATGTTAAATGTGGGTCTTCTATGTGAGGGGCATATTGTGTAGACAGGCTTCAAATCGCCTACATATTAAATCTAAACCTGCCATTTATTTAAGTATTGGATCTCAAAAAAAGTTAGAGACAAAAGAATAGAGAGAAGATGATATCATTGAAGCACTTCCATCACTTATATTTATATAAGTTTCAAATTATTTCTTTATTAAATGAGATCAATATATCAAATATACGCTCGATGATACTGATTGGCAAATTGCAAGTTAAGATTTCTTCAAATGTTTTTGTTTTCGAAAGTTGATAAATACGGCTGAATACTGTTTCAGGTTAATATTAAACATTTGAATCAAAGATTTCGTTTGTGATGTAAAGATTAAGAAGATAGTATAAATAACGGCAATCAGCACTAATTTTATCTCCACATAATATTTTGTGATGCAATCAAGACTTTCCATATACAATATAATATTGACCTAAATAATAATCTAAATTTGCATGGAGATCAATATATTGATAAAAAATATCACTCACTTATATTCTAAATCATAAATACGGCTGAATACTGTTTTGCAAATCACGATTATGAATTGATACCATAAAATGTATCATTTACATTTAAATATATAGAAATTTGATTTCAAATAAATTAGTTTATCTGTGAAAACATTTCAACTTAAATTGTTCTTATATTTTTAATGTTGGAAATTAATATTCTATTTTCTGTAATTTAATTTTTGTTTGCATTGTAAAATAAAAATCACTATAAGAAAATACATATACAAAAACTACAAAAGAGATTTTGCAGGTACAAAAAATATTATAACAGGGGTTTTACTTCTTTTTTTTTGAACTAATAATAATGATGAACTAACGTAACTAATCGATTATTTCATTAGTTTATACTAGTACATATAAAATCCAGAAGACGAACCTTCAATGGTTGTTAAATATGTCCCAAAACTATGGAGTTTATTACTCTTTCAATATTTCTTACCTTCTTTTGTTTCCGAAATTATACCTGCGAAATCTCTTTTGTAGTTTTTATAATATTTATAAACTAATCGATTATTTCATTTCAATGAAATATTTAGCAACAAAATAAAACAAACTAAACAATGGAAAATAAATAACTAAAAATAATGCTTTCAATAGTTTAGTCCTGGCAAGATAATTTAAACGGTACATAGTTCATCAATTAGAATCTTAAGATCAAATGCTAAAAACAACAATGGTACAAATCAAAATATGAATGATACGTTGCAAAGACTTTATTATTCAGAAAGTGAAAACCAAAATAAAATTCGAATTAATATGCAACTCACGTGAAAAGGTTCTTCTTGGTATCCTGAAAAACAAATCCTGTCAATATAGTTTGTGTAAGCAAACATAGAAGTAAAATAATTAACAGATGAAAATGTTCATATATGCTTACTTGTTTTTGAAGGCTTCTATTTTTAGGAGTTCATGGTCAAACAAAATGTGAGAACATGAAGCTCCTCGTCTATTTGAAGTCACCTGCTTATATATTTGAATCAAAAAGAGAAATCAAATCATTTTTATCCTTGTTTCAGAAAAGGATCAAACTAAGAAACCAAAACCTTTTTAAATGTCGCATTTTGTCCTCTTGCAAAAATTGACCATATGAAAGTGTTAGTTGTTTGGTTAGACAGGGCTAAGTTGATATAGAGCATATTGCAATAAACTTAAAAAAAAACTTATTTTTGCATCCATGAAAAAATATTATAAAAGTTTCTACACTTTTAGCCTAGTATTGCTTCCAAAAACTTTTTACATCTCTTTTTCACCTTTGAAATGTTTCAACTCAGATATTGAGTGCATAGAACTCATTTTTTGTTAGATTGCATACCGGTTCGAACTTGGTTGGTAATGATGCTGAGTAAATGAGTTTAGAAGGTCATATATAGTGAGGCAACTTAGGGTTTAGGCACACAAGAATTACCAGAAACAAATATTGAGTAGTTTACCCAAAATTTACGCTATTACTATATTTAACTACACGCATTATCGCCTTCCAAAATTTGGTTAGTACTATATTTTCGAACCTAATATAGGAAACAATATTCAATACGATATTTGACCAAATATTAAGTGTATAGTATAAACTTAAAATGATAACCATTTCTGTGGAGGATTTGGCATAAATTACGGTTATATTAAATAACATACTAAATTAGTTTAAAATTTATTGCAGTTTTCATATATTAAATACGGTTATAATAAAATGGCTTCTGATACATTATATGGCTTCTGATACATTATAAAAATGTTTAGTTTACTTTTAATAAAATGGCTTCTGATACATCTTGCATTGAAAAAAAAACAAATATTAGATTTTACAACATTATACTACATAATTGCGTAATACATTATATGCCAATGATCTATGGTAACCTTATATATGGCAATATATTTTGATAGAAAAGAAAATCATGGAATGAGTTAATGGGAAATAGAATTAAGAGAAATAGTAATGATCTTCGACTTTCCTTAAACATGAAATGATGAAATCGGATATATCTTTGACTTTCCTTTTTACACGAAATCGTTCAATTATTCATTTTGAACTATAATGTATATGAGGAAATTCGAGTGGTACTACAATGGCATTTCTTTGTAATTTCTCTAGTGAATCAAGGGTGATTCTATATATGGGCTGAGAGTGAATATGGTGCTGACACGTCAGCATGGCACTCATGTAAATAACTTACACATTTAAGGTTACTCTTTAAAAATGCTTCTTGATTAATAAGAATGGGATTTTAGTGTATCGATGATTTAGGAATTTGAGAATTTATTAGAAATGTTATACTCCCTCCGTTTCTAATTAATCCAAGTTTTAGAAAAAAAATTGTTTCAAAAAGATGTATTTTTTATCTTCTCAATGTAATTTTTAATAGAAAATAATGATAAATTGTTGATTTTTAAAAAATTAATTGTATTTACTAAATTTTGATTAGTTAAAAGTTATGGGAAAATGTTAATCATAGAAAATATACATTTAATACTATAATTTAATATATTTTATTACTCCCTCCGTTTCATATTATTTGTCGTTCTAAGTCTTTGCACACAGATTAAGAAAACATTTAATTTTACATATTTCCAAAATAAAAATACTATTACCAATACACATCGACCAATATAAAAATAGAATAGAGAATATTTTCAATAAATTTTGCATTGAAAACCGAAAACGACACTTATTTTGAAACAAAAATTTTGCTCTAGAACGACATATAATTTGAAACGGAGGGAGTAAAAAGTATGCAAAACCCAAAACATAGATTAATTTGAAACAGAGGGAGTACTATATAACATATTAACTTAAATAGTAGAAAACTGAATAATATAGAGAAATTTGTAGTCTAAAATGATTGTATATATATATATATATCTTATTTAAACAGAATCATAACTTTTGGACCTAACTTTTTTTATAAATTTTTAAATTAAATATACATTTCTACTTTATAGTTAAACCTAATTTAAATCACCAATATTATTTTCTTTATACTGTTATCTATATTCCCAAATAACACTATAATTGATCTTGTGTCTAAATAATATAAAACATTAGATCTCATATTTTTAGTAAACTTTAACAATTTTTCCAAATTATCTAGATAAATTAAATAATTAAATAATCCAAAATTTATTAAAACAACAAAAATAAATAAAACTTATTTTTACAGGTTTAGATATCACAAAACATTTCAATCAATAACAAATCAATTAAATTAACATATATATATATAAACACTATACATTGAAATAACTGCATTGTACAATAAATATAATAAAAATAATTATAAAAATTGTTCAAAATTTATATCTGAAGATAAATGTTAACACTAATTGTAAAAAATAAATTTAAATTGATTATAATATGGACCAAATTATTAGCAAGATAATTTACACAAACCAATTATAATTTTTTTTAATGAAGCTATATAAAAGGAGTAATAAGACCCAAACATATCTAGTTCTCAATTATTCTATATCTATCATTTTATCTATCCAAAAATTGTAAAAACGTCATAATTTCATAAAACTGCAAAACAATAAACTTTAAATTTTGGATTAAAATGTAACAGATTATGAAATTATAACAATTCAAATAAACCATATTACATATTAATCATCTATCGGTTAGTCTCCGATTTTAGTGATTTTTTAGAAACTTTAAATATTGACCACTGGTCCGGATCAAAATTAAAAATACTGATTTAAATGCTAAAATATTTTAAATAGACAAAATTCTTACAAATTAACAAAATATTTGTTAAGTTAGTATTGAAATTTTCATCATAAAACATCATATGCTTGTAAACCGCTGATCAAGATCTAGTGTATTTTTAAACGGTAAACAAAATATAATATATACAAGAAGTTACTCAAATATCATAACTGATGATAGAAACATAGAAATTAGGAGAGTGTTCTCAAACAAGAGAAGTCTTTTTAAAATTGAGAAACTGTTATGATATTTCCAAATTTTTAAGTGGTTAAATCATTTTTATAATTAATTTTTAGTTGTGTTATTTTAGTGATTGTAATAAATAAGTTGATGATGATGCTCTTCAATGCCGACTAAATCACACACAAAGTGAACTCGACCATTTTTCTTACACCGGCAATTTTCACTAATTACTGAAAAGATCTAACCCAGATGCATATTATCCACAAAAGATATTTCTAGAGTCCAAAAGAAGTATAAGAACCCAATAACAAATCCATCCGACGATAAGGAACCTCCAATGTGCAACGATCTGTAACGACCCGGTTTCCTTAACCGGTTGGCTTAATTTTTTTCTTTGATTAATTTGGATTGAACCAAACCATTTTCCTAAACCAAGACTTATTTATAATCGTGTATATTAGGGCTGGGCAAAAAATCCGAACCCGAAAAACCGAACCGAACCCGATCCGAAAAAGTAGTACCGAACCCGAACCGAAATTGATTAAATATCCGAACGGGTTCAAAATTTCAGTATTTAAAGAACCGAAACCGAACCCGATCCGAACCGAAATATTTTGGGTACCCGAATGTATCCGAAATAAATTTATATACTTAAATATATACATTATTTTTATATATAATGTATATTAAAAATATTAAGAATATATAAGATACCTTTAAGTTTTCCAAAATACTCAGAAAATATATGTAAATAGTCAAAAGTAAATGTTTAAAATAGCTAAAGTATATTGAAAAATATCCAAATATTCAAAAAAAACCAATTTATATGTTAAATTAAGGTATTTTGACATATATGTTATGAAAATTTATATGTAATATATTATCTTTCTTATAGATTTTGAAAATTTAGAGTATATAATGAATTTTGAAAATTTAAAAACATTTTAAATGGGTTATCCGAACCCGAACCGAACCCGCAAAGATCCGAACCGAACCCGAACCGAAATTTAGAAATATCCGAATGGGGCTGAAATCTTTGACCCCGAAAACCCGAAACCCGAATGGACTGAACCGAAACCCGAATGGGTACCCGAACGCCCAGCCCTAGTGTATATCATTTTTTCCTAAGGAAAAAGCCCTGGCTGTATGCCTATGCAGCCATCTCCATCATCTTCTTCCTCAATCTCTCCTATGATTCATTCTTCTCCAATTCATCATCAGTGTCTCTCTTTTTTTTTTTTTTTTTTTGTAACCTCATCAGTGTCGTCTCTCCTTCTCTTCTTATTTTTTTCCTCATGTCATGATCCGCTTGTGTCCGTTTGCTTGTGCTCGTATGAGGATTGAGGAAAGGAGGTACGTCGCACCGGAGCTGACTGATGGAGGACGTGAGTAATGCCGGAGTCACCGTCTCAACACCACCCGACGTGGAGCTGTACAGCCATGAGTTGAACGCTATCGGGGGTGCAGCCATGTCACCGGAGATCTATGTCGCCAAGGTTCTAGGTAGCTGCCATCACCACCCATCTTTTATGAGATCTCCCTCCATGCCCATGTGATGAACATGAGCTCTCGTAACTGATCTTCCCTCGTGTTAGTGTTCATGTTATGGTCATGTAAGTTTCATGTTATATTGTTGACCCTAATTGTGCGTTATGGTCATGTTACTAATGATTAATGAACCATAGCTTTATATATTTATTTATTAATATAGCCCTGGTTTCGTGTTAATTTCCGGTCTGGTGTGCCGTGGCGAGAATTCGAGATCAATGGCGAAATCTTAGTTTTCTTGAAGATTAAGTTATCTCCGGTTGTTTTCTTACATGTTTCCCTTTTCTGACATTGCTAAAGTGAAGGCTAATTCCATTTAAATCCCGAACTAATTTAGTATTACTATTATGAAAAATTCTAGGTTTGAAACATGTTTGTCTTTGTGAACTGAATCTGTTTGAAAGTTTTATTTATTTATTATTGTTGATTGTTAAACAGGAAATATAATAATAGAGGATTTAATAATTGTGTGAAATGATTGATGTTAAGGATGGTTATATATAAATTATATACATAGTTATGAGTAGGGACTATGTGGTTGGGCGTGAGCTACAGTGTAATATGGACGTGAGTTCATAGACGTTTGAGCTTCCACGCTACTGCATAGGACATGGTGCAGAGACGTTTGCAGTCGACGTTACAGTGGGCGGGGTACAAAAATAGACTGTATTAACGACGCTTCAAGTATATGTATATATATTTATAAAGAAATGTGTGGTGCAGAGAATAGCTATGTGCTATTAGCGCATTGATTGTTATTCGGTGTGGTGTAATAGACACTGTGTTTGTTTCATGCTAGAGGTAGGCTTACATAGTCGTAGTGTTATGTACCGAGTCAGTGGTTTGCGGCTTAGCATTTCATACTTCAATGAGTGACTCCTTTGTTGTTTATCCCTCTTTCTTTTCCTTTTCAGGTGAGATTAACGGACATGAATATTTGTTACCGGATTAGTGCTTTTGGGTATTTATTTGTTTCTTTAGACTTTCGGTTTTATGCTTTATCGAGATTTTGAGATTTATTCTACTATTTGAATTTAATGCTATTTATTGGATTTATTGAGATGCGGAATAATAAATGAAGATTTCAGAATTATTTATTATTATTATTTACTATTATATATTATTTTATATTGGAAAGTACAGGTGTTACACGATCTTTCTCTTCTTCTCTTCTCGATGTGTTGGTCATGAGATGTATAATCGAGCCAACGGAGGCCTCGAAACCTTTTTCATTATCATCAAGAGTCTTATTATTACGTGACACAACCCAGACTTCCTCCTCCTCTGTTTCTTCACTCTTTACGACAAGTCTACTGAGAAATTGCTTGAACCAGTTAACGGAGTCTTTGGGATACCGTTCGAGATTATTGTCGTAATCAACATAGTACAGACCGAATCTAGTATTGTATCCATGCTCCCACTCAAAATTGTCTAGCAAAGACCATGCGTAATATCCTTTGACGTCACATCCATCCTCCCTGTTGTAACAATAAGAATCATATTTAAATCATGTATAAACTTGTTAATAAAAGGCCAATTTAATATACACAAATTTTTGTTTCGAAGCCAATCGGACACGTTTTAAATAACTAGACTGGTATTTTACATTATAGCCTTTTGGAGTTGTTGGAGATGGTCCTCATGGTACTTTATCCTAAAAGTGTCATTGAGAATCTCCTCTCGTGATTTTGTACCGTCGTCGTAGTCATTAATTCCTAGAAAAAATTTATTGCAAACAAAAGTTAAGTACCTGAAATTTCTTTATTGTTTATTAAGAAGAAATATATTATCTAAACAAAATACTCACCGTTCTCTTTTATGTAGACTGTAGGGTTATTGTATCTATCTTTGATGTAGTTTAGAACTTTTCGTAAACCTTCTGGTACTGAGTAGAGTATGCCTCGATCTTCCTGCGTAACAAAAGAAAGAACATTAATATTCTTAGAATCCTAGTCCATATGTAAAATTTTAACGCGCTTTATTTAACAGTTTACAAAGTACGTACCTCTGGTCCTATTTGGTGATTACTGTGATTTGTTACTGTTAATTAACATAGACGTAAACTATCAGTTTACGAATTTTTGGTTTTCACTAAAAATATCATCATTGGATATCAAAAGTAAGCTTTCTTACCTCTCCATTCTAGCTGTTGATCAGTGTTGAATCGAGGTCGTGCAGGGTCAACGTAAGGAAGATGAGCAATGTAGCGTCCAGTATAATAGTTTAGTCCAATAAAATCCGATGAGTTTTTTAACATTTTGGATTGTTCTGCAGTGAAAGATGGTAATCTATTTCCGAGTTGTTTCTTCAGTATTTCTGGATAATCTCCGTGGATAACTGGATCTAAGTGCCTAAAATACATATTGAATAAAATAATAAATAAATATCTTATGATTACTAACATTGACTGTTTTGCATTTGATGTAAACTCTATAACAACTTACCAATCTAGTTCAATGGCAAGAGCTCTTTTAACAGCTTCGTTATCTTCAGGAGAAGTAGAGTAAGGCTCAAACCACAACGGTGATAACACTATCCCAATCTGACCGTCTTGTGAAGTCTGTTATATACAATCATTTTTTATTGGTTTAGAAAAGTTACAAAAATAAATGAGAATATATATTACCAGATAAAAGCTTCTGTATATGCACCTTGTTACATTTTCGGAACTCTTGTACAGCTGCGGCATGAGCAAGAAGAAGGTGATGTGATGCAATGTAAGGCTCGGTAGCGGAGTCACCGGCTTGGCACTGACTATTCACCCATTTCGAGCAACGCCCAACTGCTTTGTTGCCAGTATCGTAACCCGCAACAGTTATAATGTAAGGCTCATTTATAGTTGTCCACATCCTAACTCTGTCTCCAAATTCTTCAAAACATACTCTTGAAAAATCTCGAAAATCTTCTCTGTTTAAGGGAATTAAATTTACATATCAGTAGACTAAACACTAAATATAGTTAATAGAAAAAATGATTGTTGGCTACGTGAAGTATTGGTCATCATATGGCTAACCATGCAAACTAAACTAATGTATACCTAGCTACACGAAGTATATGTTATGCATGACAACATCCTTCAACTTAATGATGTTATGTAGTTAACATCACAAGTTTAATTTCATTCATCTCAAAACTGATGTGGATGACAAAAACCGTTTAAATACCACATCTTATCAATTAAAATATAACCAATATGACCGTAATTTATCTAAAATTAGATTTAATACCACGTTTTAAAAGCGTAAGAATATTTTTAACAAAATTTAATTTACAAAATCAATATGTCTTAATATTTTTTGATTAGTAGTGTTTTACCTTTTTATTTTAGTGAATTTGAAAACTATATAATTATATTATTTTGTTCCTATTAAATTTGAAAGTTATATAAGATTATTTTTTAAATTATTTTAATCTGTTTTATTATTAAAATTTAATATAGTTCTATAATTCATTTGATTAATTATGTGATATATACTTGTCTGATAATTGTTTTATGATAAAATTTATTTGATGTCTATTTATATATTGACTCTTAAATTTTTATTTTTAATACAAAATTAATTAAATTAATGAATTATTTTATTTATATTTTCATAAACAAAAATTTCATTCACTTAAACTTAGTAAAACAGTAATATTAGATTTGTATTATTAGATTACATTTATTCTTAAAAGTATATTATTAATAACTATATACACAAGATAATATTTGGTTTAAGTTGACATCAAATACTTATCAAATAATATTAAAAATATTTATTTTGTAAATTAAATTTTGTTAAAAAAATTCTTACGCTTTTAAAACGCGGTGCGGTTTAAAATCTAATTTTACATAAATTACAGTCAGATTGATAATATTTTAATTAATGAAACGAGATATTTAAACGGTCTATGTCACCTACATCAGTTTTTGGATGAATGAAAATAAACTCGTGATGTTAATTACATAATATCATTAAGTTGAGGGATGTTGTCATGCATAACATATACTTCGTATAGCTAGGTATACATTAGTTTAGTTTGCATGGTTAACCAGGTGATGACTAATACTTCACGTAGCTAGCGATCATTTTTCCTAGTTAATAAGATATGTTTAGGAGTATTTTGTTACGTTCGCTTACATCATTTGAGGGCTTAGAAAACCACCATACTCATCCTCGAGAGCTTGAGGATGATCCCAATGATAGAGAGACATAGAAGGTTGAATGCCTGCACATATATGTTTGTTCAACGGACCAGATAATACAAGATAGTATAAACGTATATAATATACTTAATGTTCATTAGCAATAAGCTAAGTATATTATATACGGGTTTGATTAAATTGATTAGTCAACTTACCATTAGCAATAAGCTCGTCAATGAGAGCATTGTAGAATTTTACGCCTTCTTTGTTTACTCCATCCTTTACCTTCCCACCTTAAAAGTAATACCAAAAATTAAGAATCCACCAAAATATTCTCAAAATATTAATTGTAATAAAAATAATGTATATTTACTTACTGGGTATTAATCTAGCCCATGAAATCGAAAATCTGAAAGCGTCCATATCTAGCTCTTTCATCAACTTGATATCATTCTGGTTCATAATATTTTTGTTCATTTAAATATTTAGCAACGTAAGATGATCGGTCCAAAATATAATTTAAACACACACAAAAACATCATCGACAATACAAACCTTATAACGATGGTAAAAATCGACCGCCACGTCTCCATTCTGCATATTGGTTCTTTCTGCATTTCGAAATTTTACAAATCATTATACATCTATATCTTTAGTCATATATATGCATATTTATAATATTAAATATATTTAAGCAATATAAGCAACTAATAGTATTAGAGACCTGGAAAAGTGTGGCTGAAGTAATCCCATATACTTGGCGATTTTCCACCTTCACTTGTTGCACCTTCGTACTACAGAATGTACATTTGGACCAGCTTAAACACATTAACAGCATATATAATATTCTTAAACTAAAATCCAATATTTGCAGGCTATATGCCTCTACCTATTACAGGTCCTGTACCAATTCTTTATTTATAGTCATTGTGACACTACAAATGCGAATAATAAATCAACGGCATCGTCCTAATTGCAACACATATATAAGATGTATGGCTTATCTTGCTTTTAAATTTGATTCCTATTGAATGTTAGATTCCACATCAAAGGAATAATACATACAAGTTCGTACGATTCTTCGATTTCACATTATTTACCAAAACTTAAATTAAGTCCGTAACTAATTACATTATCATAATTAAAATTAATGGAATTTTTTCATATGTTACCAACTGAAATATCACCTGAAAAGCAGATGCAGCAGTTCCAAAAACAAAGTTATCAGGAAAACTACGACGATCGAGTCCTCGAGATTCAGGAGGAAGAGAAGTAATCTTCTTAGACAACCATAAGATTATCAAAAGGGGGATAACAAATTTCACCTTCATTTTATTTGGTTCTTATATTTTGGAATAGTAAAAAGTAATGTACTTCTTGAAAGCTGATGAAATTTGTGGATGTTGCAAACATGGCCGTTTCTCTTCTTATATATAGAGTCTCGTAACGTTGGTCTACGTGGAAAGGAATATATATTCTTATAGTTATATATTTATGATTTTTTATACATATCTCATATGGTTTATTTTGTGGCACTGATTTTGTTACTCACTTACCCCAAGGGAATTGGAGTTTTAGTGATCGAAATTTGAAACATCCTTTTAATTCTTTCGATTATTTCCGGATTTCATCAGTAAATTTTGTAATGCGCTTATCAATAAAATCCAATACAGTTCAACAAGATGAAAGAAGATCATCTCATGCAAAAAAACAAATTACATAATTTTAATTTTTTACTTATCAAAATATTTTTTTTACAAAATTTATAAGTTATTTTTAAGATCAACTATACCAGACGATTTTTCTGGATACCCTCAGAAAACTAAGAAAATTTTCTGGATTATATACGTAAAAACAAGTTATGTTTTTTTGTTTGGTCACATGGGCTGACTGTAATTTCATAAGATTGTTAGGTTAATTTTGCATTTGATTCAAGTTTGAGTATTGTTTTGCATTTAAAATCAAGTTTTGAATCATATTTTGCAAATTCCCAATGTTTATTATATGTTATTTTGAGTATTTTATGAATGCTCTTGAAATTTGAATTTTGAAATAACTTAATTTTAAAACATGAAATTCCATATATGCATGGTATGGGAAGCTTTTTCTACTTTTATCATGGATAACAATTATATGGACGCCACTAGTTTGGGCTACTGAGAAGCTGTATAGATATTGTCTCAATCATGTCTACATTCATAAGTTTGCAGTAGCGAGCACTTTGTCCACACAAAAAAGAAGTAGCGAGCACAATTGAATCTGTACACTACTTTTAAAACATATGTATAGTTCATATGAAGTTAAGCATTGTCAAAATTGGGAAAGTTTCACCCGCATTAGCAATAAGCTCTGAATAAGATTTTGCTAATGTTTCAAATAATATAAAGTTAATCTTATGTCATGTTATTAAGCTATGAATTTAAATAATCTTTACCGAGTAAATCAGTTGGCTTTCTTTGACCTATTTATTAAATAAATCATACATGTGATTAAATGATTTTATTCTATTACCGGCGCTTTAATGTGACTAGATTTTTACGAACTAGGGTAGATAGCATAACATTGCGCAAGGTGTCAACTGAACAACGAATATTAAATAAATAATATGAAAATAATTAATGAAACCAAGTTTATCATCACATGTTTTATTCCTTTACGTTTACTTATTTATGTTTTCCTTTCAAAACCATTTAGGGTAGGTCTTTGAAATTATCGTCCTGATCATATCAAATGAATTTTGCTCACACCAGTTAAACTATTTTAAATTTCTTGTCCGACACTTCCTTAAAAAGAAAGTCCAACACTACCATAAATATAAAATAAGTCAGGAAAAGTACACTTGAAGAAGCAACGTACGTAGTTCATGCCTTCGGAACTCTCGAGTATTATTAACACTTTGCATGTTTCTTACTTATCTTTTTTTTTTGAGAAAAGTGTTTCTTACTTATCGCTCGTTGGTGGTCTAATTAATATGAAATTTGGTTAGAATATCAGAGGTCATTACAAATAGTTGATTAACTATTTTACCATTCACATATCTGCACTAAGTTTATATATACAAAAATGTAAAATTGTATGAACTAAACATGTAATGACTTACTTTAACATACGTTTTGTAGTTCTTAGGGGTTAGATCCGAGATTTTTGAAATGTTATTTTTAGCATATGCACACTTGTTAAAGTTTTTTTCCGATAATTGTGGTGTGATCTTAAAGTTTTTTAGGTATAAAGACTAATCACCACAATATCTATAAAAATTTTGGTTTTCTTACCATTTAAAACGTTTATAAGTGGCAGTGCCGGTCTTGAATATTCTCAGACCGGAAGCAACTAATAAAACAAGGCCGGTTAATATGCATAAACATTAAATGATCGATTCACCTTTAATAAGTCAAGATATACTATAAAAAAAATAGTGTTAAGAAAGTGTAAATGTGGAGTATCGAACCATTACTTGCCTTGTCATAGCAGCTTCTAAACACTAGACTACCTAAGGATTTAAAATATATGTGGCCGATAAAATACTAAACCAAATTATGGCCGGAAGTCTGAGCTTCCCTCGCTTCTGCTCAGGGAGTGGTCAAAGAAAATGGAATCCAAGATAAAAATTCCAACCGAAACTCATTTACTACTTGGTCAAGATCACCTGGTTGTTAATGTTACGAAGTTTCTTCCCATGTTTTCATGCGGTGATCAGTCTCTACCAATTATATATATATATATACTATTCACGATATATTACATGAAATGGTAAAACGGATAATAAATATTTTTGAACTTATCATACATGTTAAAAATCATATTAAGTTTGAAAACAAATTAATAATCTGCTAAATATTATTTTAACATTTTAAAATTATACTTTATATTTATACAAAGACATTCCTTTTATAGCTAAAAGCCCTTTTAAAAAAAAAAATCTTTTTATAGATATTTTATATCTGGAAGATTACGTAACTACATCGCGAAAATATATGACTTTGTAGTTTGCACGTCTCTTAGGAGTAACTGCGCTGCCATGAATCTAGGGTTTAAAATTTAGTTTGTACTAATATAAAATGTCGATATTTAGAGCATTTCTAAAAAAATACTCTATTTTAAAGTTTGTAAAACTTCGTATTTGAAGTTTTAAATTAATTTTCTCAAAAAACAAAATTTCAAACTTAACTTCAAAAGAATTTGTATTTTATGTTATGGTCTTTATATATATGATACTTAATTTAAATTCATAAAACACATATATAAAATATTATAGAAATATTGATTAACAAAATGAAATAATTAAATATATAATTTTACATAGAAATAACTAAATATTAAATTACAAGTAAATTACTTCATTATTCTATAAATTAGTAAATTTGTTAAGTTTCTTTTCTAATATTGTTGTTATCTAAATCAAGTTTTGAAAATGAACTTAATTTAAAGTTTTTATTTAATTTTATTTGTAGAAATTTAAATTATAAAAGCAAATTTGAAATATTTATAAGTTATAAAATTTTGAAGGATTAAAAAGATTAAAGGACAAAATATTTAAGAATTATAAATATAATATGTAAAATGTAAAGACCAAAATAGAATGAAAAAGATGAAATTTTGAGTAATGACACTCTATATTTGAAGTTTCACTAATAAAAATTTCAAATTTGAAAATTTGAAATTCTTTTTTGGACGTGCACAAAAAAAAAAAATCCTTTTTAGAAAACAAATTTTATATTGAAGTTATAAAATATTTTCTGAAGATGCATTTAGCAGCTATGATCGGGCCAAACTCGCATGCTCATCCACTTGTTTTGTTTAACAGCAAAACTTAATTAATTATTTTTAGTTCACACTTCAATGCCATTTCTAGCTCAACCACCTAAAAGGGGCAAAACCTCAATTATGGTTGTGCATTCAGATACCCGTAGGCATTTCAGATTTTTGGATATTTCGGTATAAAGGTATAAAACTTGTTTTGATATTTTGGGTCGGGTTTGAATTTTTTTAGTTTAGATTCGGTTATTTTGGGTCGGGTTCGGATATTTAGATTTCGAAACAATTTTTTCATTTTTTAGAATTTCTTTATTTAAAATTTTAGCTTTAGATTAACTGACTTTTTATTTTTAATAATTTGGATGACTAATAGATTTAGAGGTAATATTTCAAAAATAAATAGATATTAATTTGACTATTGTTTTTAGAATTTGGATGTAACTTTTATTAATACATGAAAAAAAAAACTTGATATTCATATTAAGTAAGTATCAAATTATTTTCTCTGTAATTATATGACTTAAAGTATGTGTAATATCAATATAAATATTTAAATAAAATGAGAGATGTAAACTAAAATATAAGGATAAGTAAACATATGTTCTGTTATTTTCAGATATTCATTCGGGTTCGGATATTATTCGTTCGAGTTTGGATATCCAATCTCTCCTAAATCAATATTCATTCGGATATTTTGCTATTTCGATTCAAATTTTTTGATTGAGTTTGGATTCGGATTTGGGTATCGGGTAAAGTGATCACCCCTCACCTCAATACCCAAGGATTTTTCTTTGACCAAATTTTAGTTTCTGTTCATCATAAACACTAATGGCTTCTCTCTTTTTTGTACATAACATTGTTGGAGTCAAACAAATTTGCAACAACTTTTCTAAAAGCAAATTCGTAACTATCAGTTGCATTAAACGGCTGCGTTAGTGGTGTAAAGTCTGGATTTGGCCGCGGCACATAGATCCATGTGGCGACCGGTGGGGTAGTTTTCCTCCCATCATGTAATTAGATTATTAACTTTTTCTTGTTAAATGTGCAATTAGATTTTAACAAAATTAAGAGACATGTTATGAATGTTTTTTTTGTTCAAAGACATGTTACGAATGTTTTTGCCAGGTAATTAAATGTATAAATCTCTCATGCCGCATCAGTTAATGTTAAGATACGTGCCGTCATCAACAGTCAAAACTAAATAATGATAAAACAAATATTAGAGAAACTAATTAAGAATAACCAACAACACATGTTTTATGTTTATTTTTTTTTTGAGACTGAAGGCATAACAACACAGGTTATTCTTTCCTTTTTTTATTTCCTTTTAAATTTTCCCTTTCACCAACTTCTTTCGAGTTTGTTTTAGGTCAAGATTTACAAGTCTTAAAAGTGAGTATAACTATATAACAAATGAAACTGTTACATAAAGTTCAAAGCATAACTAAAATTTTAGTGTATCGATGATTTAGTGAATTTGAGAATTTATTAGAAATGTTATATACTATATATAACATATTAATTTAAATAGTAGAAAACTGAATAATACAGAGAAATTTGTAGTCTAAGATGATTGTATATATATCTTATTAAAACAGAATCATAACTATGGACCTAACTTTTTATAAATTTTTAAATTAAACGTAATTTAAATCACCAATATTATTTTCTTTATATTATTATCTATATTTCCAAACAATACTATAATTAATCTTGTGTCTAAACAATATAAAACATTGAATCTCATATTTTTAGTAATTTTTAACAATTTTCTTTCAAATTATTTAGATAGATTAAATAATTAAATATTCCAAAATTTTATTTGAAACATTAGCAAAATCTTGTTCAGAGAGCTTATTGCTAACGCGGGTGAAACTTTCCCAATTTTGAATATTATTAAAATAGAATTTTTTTTTAAAGTGCCATTTTGTTTTGTAAATATTTACAGTAATGCTATTGTATTTTAATTAAAGTCATTATCTATAATTAAAAAATACTCTTTGATAATAATTTTCCCCGTGGATGCAGTAAATATTACCAATAAAATCTAATGTTGTAACTCCACGATACTCTATGTTTTTTTGTGATTTAACGCTGTCCCGGATGATCACACGAGTTTCGAAGTCAGATCTGTATTGAAGCCAAAACTTTCTCGAAACCACTAGTCCACAGCCGGGTGGTTAGGTCGCAAATAGTTGATCCCATACCTAATAGAATTGGAAGTTATACATATAGAACTGGAAACTATACGATGACCTATGATCCTTTTCTTATTAAAAAGGAAGCATATTTAGAAAATACCATTACAATATAACTTATTTACTAGCATGCCATTACTGATGTGTCAGCTTGAGAGTTATTTTCAGCCCCTTTATAATATTATCCACTTATTACTAGAAAATTTACAATTATTCCCACTGATCACACCATTAAATAAAATTTTCACGAGTTATACAGATGCATATAATATGGTTTTATAACACTTATCCCATGTGGATCAAACATGGATCTACACATCTATACGTTCGTTATGAAACAAACATGCATCCACTCAAATCCATAACATATCGAGCACTGTCTTCTGAATAATCTAACAAACATCTGCAAGTCTTCGGTCTTCCTCAGACGAAAAAAATTCTCAAAGCATATTATATCGCTTCTCTTATTTTTTTTTGTCAACTGCTCCTCTTATTATATTTTACGGTCTATCTCATGATATATGTTCTTGACAACCAACTGAATTTTTTTTTCAAACCAAACATAGAAATGTTAATAAAAACATATGATTAAAAACTTTATATTGAAATATACTATATATCTATATCAATATCATTGAAATTTAATTATAAACCATCTAAAATAAATAAAATAATTATTTTAATTTATTTACATAAAATATTGTAAAACAGAGATATGGTTTGATTTACGTCATTACTCTAATCTCATATATATTAATTGAGAAAAAATTAATACTCTAGAAAGTGTAAGATTTAATTGATTAATATTTTACGAAAAATCTTACCAGAGATCGATATATTGAAGATTTATTTATAATCTATTGAAATCACTTAGCGAGAACATAGATTTCACAATAAATTTTCATTCCTAACCCTAATCCTCTTTTTCGCCACAACACCAACATAGAATAATTTGGAAATGTCGATTTTGACAAATGGTAACATTTTTGTAAGTGCAGCCCATCGTTTTCTTTAAATTGGCCTACACCAATTTTTAATGGTTAACTAAATAGACCACGTAATTAGTAAAATGTGTTTAGATTTTAAAATTGTTCCATACTCAAAATCAATATTGATCATCATCACTTTCGTTTAAAATTTTGTTACAATAAAGAATATAGGCTTGGGCAAAATCAGAGTCCGAAAAACGAACCAAAACTAATCAAAAAAAATAATACTGAATTTTTAAAAAACAATTGGTTAGATATCCGAACGGATTCAAAATTTTGGTATCTAGAGAACCGGAATCGAATCCCATCTGATTCAAACCAGATTTATATACTTAAATATATTAATTATTTTTTAATTTAACATCTAGAAAAATATACAAAATATATAAAATGTCTTTAATTTGTCCAAAATAATTGAAAATATATACAAATAATTAAAATTATGTGTTTAAAATAGCTAAATAATATTAAAAATACCAAAAATACTTTAAATATCTATTGATTTTATATCCAAATATTTATGCTAAACCAAAGTTTATGTTAAGTTTAAGTATTTTAGCATACATTATTCAAATTTATATGCTATATATTATTTTTAGATTTTGAGAAATTTAAAGTATATATGAACTTTAATTATTCAAATTTATATGTTATATATTATTTTTACATTATTCACATTTATATATTCTATAAAAAAAATTTAAGTCAAAAATCCAAACTTAATCAAACCCGCAAAGATTTGCACTGAATATAACCAAATCATATCAAATGGTACCCGAATACCAATCTTTAATCAAATGTAAAAAATGTTATTGATAATAAAATGTGTATTAAAAATATAATATAATTAAAAAAACTCACTCCGTGCAGGACGCGGATTATCATCTAGTTTACATGGTATTACGAAAAACGTTACACTGCGACAAAGGATAAAACTGTAAATAATACCTTAGTTTCTAACCCGTACCTTAGTTTATATTCAGTAGTCTGATATTCTATTTGAATGTGTATAATAGGATATTCCCACATCGGAACTCTACTGATCGCTCTCGGTCATCGTTTCCCTATCTTCCTCTTTTGCTGTTTGTAGTTGTTCATTTATTTCTACAGTTGTAATAGGCCTTGGCCTAGGCATGCCTAAGAAACATATCTCCCATTTAGAACCTAACGAAGCCCATATTAATGCAATTTTCAATGTTTCAAAAAAAATTCCCACACAGATCAAATAATTGTAACGTAGTAGGACAGAATTTGCGTACAAATGTGAAACATTGGACTTGATCTTAATTTTGGATAGAGATTTTTAATATTAGAATGTGTCTCTATATTAATTTTTCTTTAAAATATTTATAACCCGTAAATTCTCAAATCCAGCTCATATTAATCTCAACTTTGCACATACATGCGCAATCAAAATTTACAAGGAATCCAACTCACAATACCACAAATGATCATCGCTGGGAACCATGAAATTATCAGAAAAGACACGAACAAATCATGTTGTAGAGTAAAATCAATTAAATCATTTTATTTTAAAAACTGGTTCATTGTATAATTAACCAAACATATAAAACCATTGCTCATTATTTCCAACTGAGAAAAATGATAATAACTCTCTCAAAGTAACAACGATATCAATAAAACGGAATATTATAGTTCCCATCAATTGCTTTTCTTTGGATTCAATAACTCTTTGAACCACTTAGCCGATTTCTTGGGGTATCTCTTGCATCCATCTTTGAAGTCCACATAAACCAACCCGAACCGGACGGTGTATCCCATTGCCCATTCAAAGTTGTCCAACAACGACCATGCAAAAAATCCCTTAACATTGGCTCCAACCCTATAATATCATTTAATAAAAGCATTTGCCAACACCGTTATACATAAATGTATATGTTTGTTTATATCCACTTAAAAGTTTAAAAGTGGATTCTTAACATAACATAAAAATACTTACGAGATTGCGTCTTGAACCATCTCAAGATGTCGAGCGTAGTAATCGATTCTATCACCGTCTTTGAGGAATATTTTGTCCGTGCTAAATTCATCTCTCCCTACAATATATATAAATCATCCATAAACTAGAACTCATTGTCGAATATTCATAAATATATTAGTCAAAAAGAAAAATAATATTCGTAAAATATATATATATCTATAAAAGAATGTTCATGGCCTTCTGAATTACCGTTTTCGGTTATGTACATGACCGGGTCTTTGAACTTGTACTTTGCATAGAGGACAAGATCACGAATACCCTTTGGATATATCAAAAGCCAATCTGATGCAGCCTATAAAAAATAAAATAAAAACACATACAAGGTTATATGGGTTTAATCTCTTAGACCGTGTAGATTAATCTAGACAAGTACCTTTGGACCAATGGGAACGCCTTCTCTTTCACCTATACCATATTTTTTGGACTTGTAAATTTTTGATTATATTTGTTTTTAAATGTTAAAAGAATTTGAATGAAGCAAAAACGAACCTGTGACACTGGCACAAGGATCAGAGAACATTGTAACTTGTTCAGTGGAGCAGGGAACATCCTTTGCGTAAGTGGAAGAGTAGTAATTGATGCCAATGAAATCATATGAGCCCTTAAGCATCTTAGATTGTTGTGCAGTGAAGGTAGGCAACCGACCGCCTTTTACGTTGTTGACCATGTCGATAGGGTATTTACCGGTCACGAGTGGCTCCATGAAGTAGTCAAATGTGAAGGCCATGGCTCGTGCCGCGGCTAACCTATCTTCGGTCGATTCTGTATAGGGCAAGTTCCAACCCGCGTTCAAAGCGATACCAACTTGACCCTTTTGAGATGCCTATTGAACAACATTCAAGAGCAGGTTTGTTATGATCCGCAGATGAATAAACGTTGAAAGATTCGATGATTCATAGTAAGGTTTATTTTCAGCCTAATATTGCTATAAACATGATCAATTTCAGTAACTTGACTAGCAAGAAACTGAGTAGAATCTTGTTTTTTTTTCTTACCTTGTATTTTTCTCGGTAGACTTGGACAGCGGCTCCGTGAGCAAGGATGAGGTTGTGACCAACGATATAAGGCTCGGTGGCTCCATCTCCAGCGGTACAATTAGGGTTTGTGAATTTGGAGCATCTTCCTGGAGCCATTGCACCTGCAACATAGCCTTGTTGCACCACTGTCAATGGCTCGTTCAATGTCATCCAGTGCTTCACTCTATCTCCGAAATTCTTAAAGCAAATATCGGCATAATCACGGAAATCGTTTCTGTTTACCCACCCCAAAAAAAAAAATTCAATAAAGTCGGATAGTTTTGTTGTTAGTATATTTGAATGTTAATTGTAATGGCTAGTTGAAGTAATCATTTTTTTGTTATTACTAATGCTATATAAAAAAAACTGAAGGTTTTGAGGACTTACACAATCTCTGAGCCACGGAATCCACCGTAAGCATCTTCAAGACCTTGTGGTGTGTCCCAATGGAACATGGTGGCAAAAGGCTTAATTCCTACATACAGTGAGATGATATTTACATTGATTACTGCTTGTAAAAAAAACTAAAAATCATATCTTATATTTGAAGGGTGGAACCGTGGAAGATACGTTGTTACTCGCTATTCCACTAAGATGTTTTCTACAAGTCAAATGATTCCCCTCGAACTGCTATGACTTATGATAACTTATTCAGTGGGTAACATGTAATGTTTCGTTTAACTATTTGCCAAAAAAACATGTAGCGTTTCCGAATTCGTACGTGAAATAAAACCACAACCGCACGACTTGTTTTGAAGGCAGTCAAAATTGAAAGGGTAGCACGCATTAAATGATTGTTTTTGAATTTTTAAGAGAAAAATGCATCAATAGAAGAAGCCATTAGAAAGAAAATCCAAGTATATATGTATAAGTATAATACTTGGATTTTCTTCTAAGTAATAGAATTTAACATTAACATATTTCTAAGTTTGGAAAACATTGTTTACTACGAATAAGTTATTAAGCTTGAAAAACATTGTTTACTATAAAATCTTAACTTAAAATAATGTGAAAGCGTTACTTTAGCTTATCTGTCGAATTGTATGTTGTCTTTTTTACCTTTCGACAAAAGCTCATTGATCAAGTTGTTGTAATAGTCAATACCAGCTTGGTTTACTCCTCCCTTTAGATTCCCACCTAAGTAAGAAACAACACGTTAACATAATGGCATTATTGGCACCTAAAATAAATAAAATCCCATGTGAACCCCCTTCAAAGAGAAGAAGAACTTACGAGGCAATATTCTCGACCACGAGATTGAGAATCTGTAAGCATTGAAGCCAATTTGATGCAATAAAGCCACATCTTCCTGCAATCCAATGTTTAAGTATATGATATCATCAAAAAGATTGTGGCTGATTTTGAGGCCAATGAAAAATCAGAACAAAAAAATTAATTTTACATATTTAGTTACAGAAAGATATTTACCTTGTAAAGATGGTAAGAGTTATCTGCAACAGACCCATTGCTACCATCCTTTATCTTCTCTGGAGAATTAGAATAAACAAAAACATTATTTGAGTTAATCAAAAGCAGAGTAGTTAAAAAATTGTTTTTGGAGAATAATTCACATTTTGGTATTCAATTTCAGAGTCGTCAATCAATCTTTTAATAAGAGCAGATTCACACATATATGTACACTTATCACAGATCTTGAATTTAAACCATTGATGTCAAAAAAGAAAAGAATTGTTGGGGATGGATTGGCACCATCCACAAGGCCCAGCGAATAGGAGGCCCATTACTACCATTCAAAGGATGACCGGCTCGGAGACGGCTTCTGACGAGCCGCGACTCGGCTCGAGACCTCTATAGCTGAACGACGAGAAGCCGATGGAAACGATCAGGCGGCTCGGGCCGAGCAGTCTTCTCGACTGGGCCTTTAAGCCAAAAGGCCCATAACGAAGGGGACGGATTAGGTCAAAGCCAACCGACCTAGGAGACTATATAAGGAGTTGAGGACAGGAAAGAAAGGTATCACCACATAGACAGACAGACTTGCGGCAAGATTAGGGTTTCCTTTATTCTCTTTGTATCTCGCCGCTCTCTTGTACTTCCGGCTAGGATCTCACCGAGCATCGACTAGCCGGCTTTCTTACTCTTGTACCCTCGTTATTCCGACTCTAATAAAACGTCTCTGTTCATCCCACTCTTGAGTTCTTCTACTTTTTGTTGACCAAACTCACCTTAAACAATTGGCGCCCACCGTGGGGCCGATCAGAGTAACGTTTCTTAGCCTAGTATGACGATTGGTGACTCGAACCCCGGCTCTTCCGGCGAAGCGACCGAGCTTACGCCTCCGCCTCCTCCTCCTCTTCTCTCGTCGGACTTCATGAGCTCCGTGATGGCTCGCCTCGCGCATCAAGAAGAAGTCCAGAAAACGACGAATGAGCAGCTCGCTGCTCTCGTGGCTGCCCTCACTGCTCCCGCTGGACCGACGAACCGTTCCCAGCCCGTCTGCCGGCATCTCTTCCCTCCGACGCCGGCAGAAGACCGCGCTGTGGACGAATCTGACCCTAACGGTCCTCCCGCCGTACACCCTACTCCGACGACAGCAGATCCGACGACGATTCGCGAGATCGCCGAGCTCAAACTCAGCCTTCAGCAAATGAGCTCGCAGATTCACCAAGCGACGAGCGCAGCCCCTCAGATCGACAGCGTCATCGCCTCTACTTCGCGCTCGCCCTTCGCTAGCGAGCTAACCAGGGTCCAGCTCCGCAAGATAGAAAAGCTCCGTCTTCCCGAGTACAAACCCGGAGGCGACCCCGTCGAACACCTGACAGCCTTCAACATAGCTATGGCCAGAGCTCGCCTTTCCGACGAAGAGAAGGACGCAGGATACTGTCAGCTCTTCGTCGAAACACTCAACGAACAAGCGCTAACCTGGTTCTCACAGCTCAGCGAGAACTCGATTCGCAGTTTCAGAGACCTATCAGCCGTTTTCCTCAAGACTTACATCATGTTTACCAAGCGAGCAGCAACCGCTTCCAGCCTGTGGAATATGGCGCAAACAAAAGACCAAAGCCTCAAGGACTACATGGAAAAGTTCAAGACGATCGTATCCCGAGTCGACGTCCCTGATCATATCGCTATCGACGCTTTGATGAACACTCTCCTCGTCAACTCGAAGTTTCGTAAGGACTTGTATTCCAACCCTACGACTTCGCTCCCCGACGCTATTGCCCGGTCTCACAATTTCATCCGAATGGAAGAAGATACCAAGGCAATAATTCGGAAGCAGAACGCTGCCAAGCCGGTTGCAGCCAAAAGTGCGGGTGCTCGGCCAGAGCCGCGCCAGCACGCACCAGCTGATAGCGGCGGCAAAAAAGGAGGTCTCCTTTACGTCGTGGACGCGAACAACGCCCCTGTCTCAACCATGGTCATGCACGATAAAAAGTGGAATGTTTATCAGCGAGAGACCGACTCTCCAGATGCGTCTCCCAGTACCCCGGGTGCTGGTGTCGTGGCTAAAGTCGAGTCGGCTCCAGGACCGACCAGAACTCCCATCGATCTCACGAAGCATTGCAAGTATCACGACGTGAAGGGACACGACACGACTGAGTGCAAGTCTCTCTACGCCCAGTTCCTCTCCTCGATCGAAAGCGGCGATTACAAGATCCAGCCGCCAAAACCCAAACCAAAAGGGGAAAACAGCTGGAGCAGAAACAAAGACAAGAAGGCTCAGCGCAAATCGCAAGGCAAAAACCGTAAAAACGACAAACGATCGAAGGACGCTGAGAAGGTCGCCCGGGAAACCGACGATGATGACGACTCGGCGGACGACGATCAGCCTGCCAACCGCCAGCGCATTGAAGTAATCCGCGTCCAACCTCAAGGAAAGAACGAACCAGGATCCTCGTCGGACGAGGACAACGATACGGAGACCCCAGACGACACTACGGATCTTCGGTCCCTCCTCAATCAAAAGTTTCGATCCACTACCGAGGAAACGCCAGTCTCCTCCGATCTCCGCCGACAGATCGACTCGAATCGCGCCGCGAAAGCTTCGGCACAAGAATCCTCCCAAAGGCAGTACGCCGACAAGCCGAACTGCGATTTGCGAGACAAACTCAACGCGAAGATCGGCGACCTGCGGACAACCCTTAACCGCAAGAAAAGGGATACTGTCGAAACGAGTAACGACCTTCGCGATGTGCTCCGCGCGAAGCGAGCACAAACTCGTCCCCGGATAAACGTCATTATGGGTGGATCACCTCCCTGCGGCGATTCAGTTAGAGCAGTCAAAGACCACCGAAGGCAAGCAACTACTTCCCAACGATGGCCCCAGAAGCAAGTAGACGATCAGCCGATTACCTTTTCGTCTGACGATACACTCGGCGTGCACCTCCCTCACAACGATCCTTTGCTCGTCGTGCTCGGTGTCGACAAGTACGACGTCACAAAAGTACTTATCGATACCGGGAGCTCGGTCGATATCATCTTTCGCGAAACCCTCGTAAAGATGGGAATTGACCTCAATGACGTCAAGCCTTCTACTCGGACCCTGACAGGGTTCAACGGCTCGTCAGAGGTAATCGCGGGCACGATCCGCCTCTCGGTTCACGCATGCGGAGTCACTCGGACGGTCAAATTTTCTGTGGTCGGCTCCAAAGCCCCTTACCACGTTATACTCGGCACCCCATGGCTGCATTCAATGCGAGCAATCGCATCGACGTATCATCAGTGTGTTAAGTTCCCAGGATCAGACGGGTCGATCAAAACTCTGAAGGGTGATCAGCAAGCCGCGCGGGATCTCCTGATCGCCACGGTTAAAATCCAGCGCTCCCAGTCACTTGTCAACTCGGTCTCTCCTCCCGCGAGCAAAGTCTGCCCGCAAAAGGAAGAAGTTCTCGAAGTACCAGTTGACGAGTCGGACCCGAGCAAATCAGTCCGAGTAGGCGCATTCCTACCCGACGAAATGCAGCAGAAGATCCTCGAGTTCCTTAAGCAAAACCTGTCCACGTTCGCCTGGACGATGTCTGATATGAAGGGAATCGACCCGGCTATCACAACCCACGAACTCAATGTTGATCCCAACTTCAAACCCATCCGGCAGAAAAGAAGAAAGTTGGGACCAGAGCGATCCAAAGTAGTCGCAGAGGAAGTCGAGCGTTTACTCGGTGCCGGTTCAATCACTGAAGTTCGTTACCCGGAATGGCTAGCCAACCCGGTGGTCGTCAAGAAGAAGAACGGTAAATGGCGCGTCTGCGTCGACTTTACCGACCTCAACAAAGCATGTCCTAAGGACAGCTACCCGTTGCCTAGCATCGATCGCTTAGTCGAATCGACGGCCGGTAACGAGATGTTGACGTTCATGGACGCCTTCTCGGGCTATAACCAGATCCTGATGCACCCAGACGACCGGGAGAAAACTGCTTTTATCACCGATCGGGGAACCTACTGCTATAAGGTGATGCCATTCGGATTAAAAAATGCTGGAGCAACCTACCAACGGCTTGTCAACCGAATGTTCGCCGAGCAGCTTGGGAAGACAATGGAAGTCTATATCGACGACATGCTCGTCAAATCGCTCCGAGCCGACGACCACCTAACTCACCTGAAGGAATGCTTCGCCATCTTAAACAAGTACGGGATGAAGTTGAATCCCGCAAAGTGCACGTTTGGCGTCTCCTCGGGCGAATTCCTTGGTTACATCGTCACGCAACGGGGAATAGAGGCTAACCCGAAACAGATCTCAGCAGTCCTGAACCTCCCCAGTCCGAGAAACTGCCGCGAAGTTCAAAGACTAACAGGACGCATCGCCGCCCTTAATCGCTTTATCTCCCGATCTACCGACAAATGTCTTCCCTTCTATGATCTCCTCCGAGGGAACAAGAAGTTCATCTGGGATGATAAATGCGAGGACGCGTTCGTCCAACTCAAGCAATACCTAACGACTCCTCCCGTCTTGGCCAAGCCAGACGTAGGAGACGTTTTGTCTCTCTATATCGCTGTCTCCTCGGCAGCCGTCAGCAGTGTCCTGATCAAGGAGGACCGTGGCGAGCAGCGTCCGATTTTTTACACTAGCAGACGCATGACCGGCCCGGAGACCAGATACCCAACCCTTGAGAAGCTGGCTCTGGCCGTCGTCGACTCCGCGAGGAAATTACGACCCTACTTCCAGTCACACTCTATCGAAGTTCTGACCGACCAACCGCTCCGCACCGTCCTGCAAATCCAACAGAGCCGGCCGGCTGACCAAGTGGGCAATCGAACTAAGTGAACTCGACA